>NC_143030.1:70024898-70027398 GCF_057628025.1 Oncorhynchus mykiss | reverse complement strand
TTGTATATTTTTCCCCCCAATACCACTGTCCATCAATTTGTATAGCAGACCCTCATGCCAAATTGAGTCTAAAGTTTTTTTTAAATTGTCTCCTGTCACCATCGTCATGCGCACCTGCGCGTCATCAGACTCACCTGGACTCCATCACTTCCCTGATTACCTTCCCTATATATGTCACTCCCTTTGGTTCCTTCCCCAGTCGTCATTGTTTCTGTTACAGTTTCATGTCTGTGAGTTGTTTGTGTTCTGTATTATGTTCCATTTATTTTATTAAAACTCTCTGAACTTGCTTCAAGACTTTCAGCGCACATCGTTACAGAAATCAACAAAACACGAGAAGACTTTGCCTTTGTTTTGTTTGTTTATTAATTAGGGTGTGATCTGTTGCACGGTAATTTGTTAAAAAGCCAATTTGACATTTGCTCAGTACATTGTTTTCACCGAGGAATTGTACAAGTCTGCTGTTAATGATAATGCAGAGGATTTACCCACGGTAGTTATTGGGGTCAAATTTGTCTCCATTTTTGTGTATTGGGGTGAACAGTCCTTGGTTCCAAATATTGGGGAAAATGCCAGAACTAAGGATGATGTTAAAGAGTTTAAGTATTGCCAATTGGAATTTGGGGTCTGTATATTTTATCGTTTCATTGAGGATACCATCAACACCACAGGCCTTTTTGGGTTGGAGGGTTTGTATTTTGTCCTGTAGTTCATTCAATGTATTTGGAGAATCCAGTGGGTTCTGGTAGTCTTTAATAGTTGATTCTAAGATTTGTATTTGATCATGTATATGTTTTTGCTGTTTGTTCTTTGCTATAGGACCAAAAAGATTGGAGGGTGGTTAACCCATACATCTCCATTTTGGATAGATAACTCTTCGTGTTGTTTAGTGTTTTCCAATTTTCCCAGGAGTGGTTAGAGTCTATGTATTCTTCAATTACATTGGGCTGATTTCTGCTGTGCTGTTCCTTCTTTTTCCATAGTATTCTTCTGTATTGTTTTAGTGATTCACCATAGTGAAGGCGTAGGCTCAGGTTTACTGGGTCTCTGTGTTTTTGGTTGGACAGGTTTTTCAATTTCTTTCTTAGGTTTTTGCATTCTTCATCAAACCATTTGTCATTGTTGTTAATTTTCTTCGGTTTTCTGTTTGAAATTCTTAGATTTGATAGGGAAGCTGAGAGGTCAAATATACTGTTTAGATTTTCTACTGCCAAGTTTACACCTTCACTATTATAGTGGAACAAATTGTCCAGGAAGTTGTCTAAATGGGATTGAATGTGTTGTTGCCTAATTGTTTTTTTGTAGGTTTCCACACTACATTCCTTCCATCTATAGCATTTCTTAATATTACTCAGTTCCTTTGGCTTTGATGCCTCATGATTGAGTATTGCTCTGTTCATGTAGACTGTGATTTTGCTGTGATCTGATAAGGGTGTCAGTTGGCTGACTGAACACTTTGAGAGACTCTAGGTTGAGGTCAGTGATAAAGTAGTCTACACTACTACTGCCAAGGGATGAGCTATAGGTGTGCCTACCATAGGAGTCTCCTCAAAGCCTACCATTGTCTCTGTACAGTCCCAGCGTGCAACAGAGCTGCAGGAGTTGTGACCCATCTTTGTTGGTTATGTTGTCATAGTTGTGCAATATGGGGGAAGGAATGCTGTCACCTCCAGGTAGGTGTTTGTCCCACTGTGTACTAAGGGTGTCAGGTTCTTGTCCAGTTCTGGAATTTAGGTCGCCACAGACTAGTACATGTCCCTGGGCCTGGAAATGATTGATTTCCCTCTACAGGATGGAGAAGCTGTCTTCATTAAAGTATGGGGATTCTAGTGGGGGATATAGGTAGCACACAGGAGGAAATTTTTTCTGTTGAGATCATTTCCTTTTGAATTTCCAGCCAAATGTAAAATGTTCTTGTTTTGATTAATTTAATAGAGTGAGTTAGGTCTGCTCTATACCAAATTAGCATACCCCCTGAGTCCCTTCCCTGTTTCACACCGGGTAGATTGGTGAATGGGACTACCGGCTCTCTGTAACCTAGAAGGCAACCTGTGGGTCCATCACCTTTCTGATTTCTTTGGTGAAGTCCAGGTTCCTTACTTTTTAGGCCAAATGCAGATGACCTCATGGCCTTGGATATTCCAGGATGAGATTGTGAAGGCTTTGTGTTCCATAAAGTGTTCAATGTTGTTAGTCATGTGGTTTGGCCTCAGGCCAGTAAGTGTGAGTAGAGCCAGCTGAGCATCTGGTACATGCCATTGGCTTGGGCTAGTGTAAGAGTGGGGGTTGGACCTGATAGCCTGCTCACAGCCTGGGCGTATGTGTGACTTTCATGTTGAGGCCCTCTTTGTGGGAGTGGGGTGCTTAGGGTGGGCAGGAGTGGCATAGGTCTAATCTGAGGGAGCCTAAATGGGGTGTGGACATGGTTGACTTGGGGGGTTTGTGGATCTGGCTGTTGGTGTTGTGGTCTGGATCTAGTTCTCTCTCTATGTGTTTCTAT
>NC_143030.1:70009898-70019898 GCF_057628025.1 Oncorhynchus mykiss | reverse complement strand
TAATGTTGTAAATGACTATTGTAGCTGGAAACGGCTTATTTTTTTTGTGCTGATTAAAGAAGCAATAAAACTGGCCTTCTTTAGACTAGTTGAGTGTCTGGAGTATCAGCATTTGTGGGTTCGATTACAGGCTCAAAATGGCCAGAAACAAAGACCTTTCTTCTGAAACTCATCAGTCTATTATTTTTCTGAGAAATTAAGGCTATTCCATGCAAGAAATTGCCAAGAAACTGAAGATCTCGTACAACGCTGTGTACTACTCCCTTCACAGAACAGCGCAAATTGGCTCTAACCAGAATAAAAAGAGGCGTGGGAGGCCCCGGTGCACAACTGAGCAAGAGGACAAGTACATTAGAGTGTCTAGTTTGATAAACAGATCCCTCACAAGTCCTCAACGGGCAGCTTCATTAAATATAGTACCCGCAAAACACCAGTCTCAATGTCAACGGTGAAAAGCTGACTCTGGGATGCTGGCCTTCTAGGCAGAGTTGCAAAGAAAAAGCCATATCTCAGACTGGCCAATAAAAATAAAAGATTAAGATGGGCAAGAGAACACAGACACTAGACAGAGGAAGATTGGAAAAAAAGTGTTATGGACAGACAAATCTAGGTTTGAAGTGTTCGGATATGTCTGTTGCCCAAAATAATTTATATTCATTTCAATCACAAAGAACATTCGTGAGACGCAGACTAAATGAAAAGATGCTGGAGGAGTGCTTCTGTCATGCATGGTGGAGCAATGTGATGGTCGGGCGGTGCTTTGGTGGTGGTACAGTGGGAGATTTGTACAGGGTAAAAGGGATCTTGAAGAAGGAAGGCTATCACCCCATTTTGCAACGCCCTGCTATACCCTGTGGACGGCGCTTAATTGGAGCCAATTTCCTCCTACAGCAGGACAATGACCCAAACCACAGCTCCGTATGGTACGCAAGAAGTGCCCATCAAACCAATCCAATTTCTGGGAGGTGCTTCAGGAAGCATGGGGTGAAATCTTTTCAGATTACCTCAAGAAATTGACAACTAGTATGCCAAAGGTCTGCAAGGCTGTAATTCCTGCAAATGGAGGATTCTTTAACGAAAGCAAAGTTTGAAGGACACAATTATTATTTCAATTACAAATCATTATTTTTTAACCTTGACTATATTTCGTATCATTTTTCAACTCATTTAACATATTTTTTCATGGAAAACAAGGACATTTCTAAGTGACCCCAAACTTTTGAATGGTAGTGTGTATATATATATATATATCTGTCTGTCTCTCTCTCTCTCTCTCTCTCTCTCTCTCTCTCGATTCAATTCAAGTCAATTCAAGGGACTTTATTGGCATGGGAAACATATGTTAACATTGCCAAAGCAAATGTAGATAATATAAAAAAAGTTAAATAAACAATAAAAATGAACAGTAAACATTTCTCTCTCTGTCTCTCTCTGTCTCTCTCTGTCTCTCTGTCTATCTATCTATCTATCTGTCTGTCTGTCTGTCTGTCTGTCTGTCTGTCTGTCTGTCTGTCTGTCTGTCTGTCTGTCTGTCTGTCTGTCTGTCTGTCTGTCTGTCTATCTATCTATCTATCTATCTATCTATCTATCTATCTATCTATCTATCTATCTATCTATCTATCTATCTATCTGTCTATCTATCTATCTATCTATCTATCTATCTATCTATCTATCTATCTATCTATCTATCTATCTATCTATCTATCTATCTATCTATCTATCTATATATCTATCTATCTGTCTGTCTATCTGTCTGTCTGTCTGTCTGTCTGTCTGTCTGTCTGTCTGTCTGTCTGTCTGTCTGTCTGTCTGTCTGTCTGTCTGTCTGTCTGTCTGTCTGTCTGTCTGTCTTTCTGTGTGTCTGTCTGTGTGTCTGTCTGTGTGTCTGTGTGTCTGTCTGTCTGTCTGTCTGTCTGTCTGTCTGTCTGTCTGTCTGTCTGTCTGTCTGTCTGTCTGTCTGTCTGTCTGTCTGTCTGTCTGTCTGTCTGCACTGCATTCTGCTCAGTTCAGCCTCAGATGTGAATGTTTTCCTCTTTTGTTTCTGCCCTGTATTCATTACCCATATTTTTCCGCTTCCCCCTGGTTCACAAATCACAGCCGTTCCAAAAAAAGCAGCTCTATCTGAATTCCTTGGCTGTGCTGTTTCAAAAACAAGCATCTGACACCAACCACTCATAAAATGACTCTGGGTGCACTGAGCTGAGGCTGAGCTGTGAGGCTGAGCTGTGAGGCAGAGAGCTGTGAGACAGAGAGCTGTGAGGCAGAGAGCTGTGAGGCAGTGAGGCAGAGAGCTGTGAGTTAGAGAGCTGTGAGGCAGAGAGCTATGAGGCAGTGAGGCAGAGAGCTGTGAGTTAGAGAGCTGTGAGGCAGTGAGGCAGAGAGCTGTGAGTTAGAGAGCTGTGAGGCAGTGAGGCAGAGAGCTGTGAGGCAAAGAGGCAGAGAGCTATGAGGCAGTGAGGCAGAGAGCTGTGAGTTAGAGAGCTGTGAGGCAGTGAGGCAGAGAGCTGTGAGGCAAAGAGGAAGAGATCTGTGAGGCAGAGAGTCAGGCTGCTGTGCTGGGTTGGCAGAATGAACAGAGAGCCTCTTTATTGTGGAGTTCTGCTGATTTAAATCATATGGCAGAGCCTGGAATCACTGCAAAATTATGGAAAACTTTCAAAACTGCACAAACAAGTGCCCTCCCTCCATCTTCTCTCCTGTTAACATTTTTGAAACTTCTTATTTTATTCTCTTCAGTACGTTTTTTTGCTCCTCCTTCTACTACTCACTCTTCAACTCTCACAGCTTCTCATATCTCTCTGTGTTGATGTCACTCTTCAACTCTCACAGCTTCTCATATCTCTCTGTGTTGATATGTCACTCTTCAACTCTCACAGCTTCTCATATCTCTGTGTTGATATGTCACTCTTCAACTCACAGCTTCTCATATCTCTGTGTTGATATGTCACTCTTCAACTCTCACAGTTTCTCATATCTCTCTGTGTTGATATGTCACTCTTCAACTCTCACAGTTTCTCATATCTCTCTGTGTTGATATGTCACTCTTCAACTCTCACAGTTTCTCATATCTCTCTGTGTTGATATGTCACTCTTTAACTCACAGCTTCTCATATCTCTCTGTGTTGATATGTCACTCTTCAACTCACAGCTTCTCATATCTCTCTGTGTTGATATGTCACTCTTCAACTCACAGCTTCTCATATCTCTCTGTGTTGATATGTCACTCTTCAACTCTCACAGTTTCTCATATCTCTCTGTGTTGATATGTCACTCTTCAACTCACAGCTTCTCATATCTCTCTGTGTTGATATGTCACTCTTCAACTCACAGCTTCTCATATCTCTCTGTGTTGATATGTCACTCTTCAACTCTCACAGTTTCTCATATCTCTCTGTGTTGATATGTCACTCTTCAACTCACAGCTCCTCATATCTCTGTGTTGATATGCCACTCTTCAACTCACAGCTTCTCATATCTCTGTGTTGATATGCCACTCTTCAACTCACAGCTTCTCATATCTCTGTGTTTATATGTCACTCTTCAACTCTCACAGTTTCTCATATCTCTCTGTGTTGATATGTCACTCTTCAACTCTCACAGTTTCTCATACAGTATCTCTCTGTGTTGATATGTCACTCTTCCCTTCCACCCCACCCCACCCCTCCCCATACCTGTTTTGACCATTGTGTTGTAGTTTGCACATCCCTCTGAAATTGCTTGTTTGGAATAAACTGTTCAGTGTTCCAGAAATATCAATCCTCAGAGTTGATGTAAGGTGAACAGTGTTTGTAGAAAATAAAGAACATTTGGACAATATTCCACATTTTATCATTACTTAATGTGACAGTAGTTATTCTTCATTGTGTAGATTGGAAAAACAATGTTGCTCTTTTTGTGTGTCTTCTGATAGATGCGTCATATGATCATTCCAACCAGAACTCTCCTGAGCCAACCAGAACCTGTGCCCCTCATCCACTCCAGTGCCCTGATAGGCTGCCTCTGGAAGAACTTTCCAGGGTCTTCCAGGTGGTGTGTGTCTGATATTCCCCAGCCCAACTGCCTGAGACAGAGGGTCTGTCTGGGATACCACCAGCCTTCTGGGTACTCCTCTCCTCTCTGTTACCATGGCTACCAACAGGGAGCGGCAGGTGGGTCACATGACAGGGTTTCCACCAGCTGTCTACCCATTTGCCTTCAACTCCATGCGGAACCACTCCCCCTTCGACCTGCTGGCCAATAGCAGACTGTTTGGGAGGTTCAGCACAGACCTCCCTAAAGAAATGGCCGCACTCTGTAAGTGATGTTACTCAAGTGTGTGTGTGTGTGTGTGTGTGTGTGTGTGTGTGTGTGTGTGTGTGTGTACCCAATCATGCATGAGTGTGTGTGTCATTATTACATTTTGAAACAGAAAATGCTAACTTTTAATTGAACATGCATTCATCTGTTTGATATAAGAGGCAATGAGATAAAGAATGGAAAGGAAAAGGGGGATACCTAGTCAGTTGCACAACTGAGTGCATTCAACTGAAATGTGTCTTCCACATTTAACCCCCTCGAATGGAGCAGTTCCATAAAATTGTGTTGATTATTTGTTGCAGGTTTGTTTTTTTAGGATGCTGCTTTAGATGATGCCGTGGTTCCAAACTCTGAGAGTCAGTAAAGTAAAGCAGGCGTCCAGTAAACAAGTCTCAAATAACAGACAAAACAATATCCTTTTCACATGAGGTGATGAAAGGCGTGTATGTCGGGGATTGTGATGGGTGTGGGTGGCAACAGCTGAGTAAAAGCTACCGAGCCCCCCCACCTCTCTGTGTGCATTCTCTCTCTCTCTCGCTCTCTTTCTCCTCTCTCTCTCTGTCTCTCTCTCTCCCTCTCCTCAGCACAGCATGCCTGAGCACCTCTCCAGCCTTTCAGATGTCAATCACTACCTCCCCCTGCTGCTGCCCACTTTATCCTCAAGGTATTTAGAGAGAGAGAGAGAGAAACAGAGAGAGAGAGAAACAGAGAGAGAGAATTTAAGGAGAGCACCCTAAGGTAATATCCTAGTGTGGTGGAATCCAAGAACCCACCCTGCTAGGAAAACACAGACCTCTCTGTCTGTCTTTCATGTACAAATTTGAAGCACACCACTTTCGTGCACTCACAATGAATGAAATCTCCTTCATTGATAAATACTGGCATGTGTTAAAACAAAAACCAGTACCAAAGGGTCACAGGTCACAAACGGTTAAATTGTTGTTCATACCTGCATGGATTAGATGGTTGTCAGATCTTTATTTGAAAAGAGAATCTGTTCTCAATAAGTTACGTGTTATATGCAAAAGTATGTGGACACTCCTTCAAATGAGTGGATTTGGCTATTTCAGCCATACCCGTTGCTAACAGGGGAATAAAGGACACCGCCATGCAATCTCCATAGACAAACATTGGCAGTAGAATTGCCTTACCGAAGAGCTCAGTAACTTTTAAAGTGGCACCGTCATATGATGCTACCTTTCAAACAAATCATTTCATCAAATGTCTGCCCTGCTAGAGCTGCCCTGGTCAACTATAAGTGCTATTATTGTGAAGTTGAAACGTCTAAGAGCAACAACGGCTCATCTGTGTAGTGGTAGGCCACACAAGATCACAGAACAGGACCGTCGAGTGCTGAAGCTTGCAGTACATAAAAATGGTCTGTTCTCAGTTGCAACACTCACTACCGAGTTCCAAATTACATCTGAAAGCAATGTCAGCGCAATAACTGTTCGTCAGGAGCTTCTTGAAATGGGTTTCCAAGGTCGAGCAGCCGCACACAAGCCTAAGATCACCATGCGCAATGCCAAGCGTCGGCTTGGAGCAGTGGAAACACGTTCTCTGGAGTGATGAGTCACGCTTCACAGTCTGGCAGTCCAACGGACAAATCTGGGTTAGGCGAATGCCAGGAGAACGCTACCTGCCCGAATGCATAGTGCCAACTGTAAAGTTTGGTGGATGGTGGAATGCTACATTGTCCCATGCAATCACAAATGTCCTCATGTTTTCTCCCAACTGTTCACTTTCTGCTTCTGGCACCAGTTGTTGGTGGAGGTCATCTAAAAACAAAAGAAGGCGCTCAGTGTTGTAGGAACCAATCTGGCTTTTCTGCAGGACAAAAGCAGCACTCCAGATTGTAGCACACATTGTGATATTTGCTCCTCTCTGACACAGCACATCAACGGTGGCCCTTTCCCCGATGACGTTTCTTCCCAGCCGACGTGTTTTTGCCAGGTTAAACCCTGCCTCATCTACATAAATGATTTCATCTGATTAGCCTCCAACTCCATGACTCTCTGAAATAATTCAAACACAGTATGTGTAAATGCTTTTCAGTATGTCCTACTGTATGTACTGTAACCCATGTTTACATGTAGAGTAGCATAGTGTAAAACTCACTGTAGAACAAGACATATTGGATAGACCATACCTGGACATATTGGTTCCGGAGTTCCTTGACACACTCACTGTTCCTTTCAAAAGGAACTGTTTCATTCAAACTCTGTTTTTGGTCAGATTCCAAGCAATGGTAGTCAGACTGATGCTTTCCACATTGTGAAATACTAGGTTGTTCACTACAATTCTGATCTGAATTTCTCTCAGTTTTATTGCATTGTCAGCAATGACCAATCCTACAATGGCATGCTATTGGTCTTCACTGAGGTGCTTTCCTCTTCCCCCAGAGGGATGAAGACGTTGCGTCCTTTAGAGGAACAAAAATACAACATATGTATTAGCATTGGGACTGGTGGCCTACAGTTACTGTGGGACATAGCAACAGTAATGGTAGAAGAAGCCCTTGTGAAATGCATTACATACCTGTTGGTTTGTTGAAAATTCAGGATAATGGAAGCCACGGTTGACTGTCTGAGATTAGACTCTTTCACCAGTCTCTCTCAGTGATAGACCATGGTATTAGACTGGACTCTTTCACCAGCCTCTCTCAGTGATAGACCATGGTATTAGGCTGGACTCTTTCACCAGTCTCTCTCAGTGATAGACCATGGTTTTAGGCTGGACTATTTGACCAGCCTCTCTCAGTGATAGACCATGGTATTAGGCTGGACTCTTTCACCAGTCTCTCTCAGTGATAGACCATGGTTTTAGGCTGGACTCTTTCACCAGCCTCTCTCAGTGATAGACCATGGTATTAGGCTGGAGTCTTTCACCAGTCTCTCTCAGTGATAGACCATGGTATTAGGCTGGACTCTTTCACCAGTCTCTCTCAGTGATAGACCATGGTTTTAGGCTGGACTCTTTCACCAGCCTCTCTCAGTGATAGACTATGGTATTAGGCTGGAGTCTTTCACCAGTCTCTCTCAGTGATAGACCATGGTATTAGACTGGACTCTTTCACCAGCCTCTCTCAGTGATAGACCATGGTTTTAGGCTGGACTCTTTCACCAGTCTCTCTCAGTGATAGAGCATGGTTATAGGCTGGACTCTTTCACCAGTCTCTCTCAGTGATAGACCGTGGTTATAGGCTGGAGTCTTTCACCAGCCCCTCTCAGTGATAGACCATGGTATTAGGCTGGACTCTTTCACTAGCCTCTCTCAGTGATAGACCATGGTATTAGACTGGACTCTTTCACCAGCCTCTCTCAGTGATAGCCCATGGTATTAGACTGGACTCTTTCACCAGCCTCTCTCAGTGATAGACCATGGTATTAGGCTTGACTCTTTCACCAGCCTCTCTCAGTGATAGACCATGGTATTAGGCTTGACTCTTTCACCAGTCTCTCTCAGTGATAGACCATGGTTATAGGCTGGAGTCTTTCACCTGTCTCTCTCAGTGATACTCCTCTCCCTGGTCCAACTACTCCTCTCCCTGGTCCAGCTACTCTTCTCCCTGGTCCAACTACTCCTCTCCCTGGTCCAACTACTCCTCTGCCTGGTCCAGCAATTCTTCTCCCTGGTCCAACTACTCCTCTCCCTGGTCCAACTACTCCTCTGCCTGGTCCAGCTACTCCTCTCCCTGGTCCAACTACTCCTCCCCCTGTGGAGGTGAGAGGTAGTAGGGTAGTATCAGGCCTGTGGGGGTGAGAGGTAGTAGGGTAGTATCAGGTCTGTGGAGGTGAGAGGTAGTAGGGTAGTATCAGGTCTGTGGGGGTGAGGGGTAGTAGGGTAGTAGGGTAGTATCAGGTCCGTGGGGGTGAGGGGTTGTAGGGTAGTATCAGGTCTGTGCGGGTAAGGGGTAGTAGGGTAGTATCAGGTCTGTGGGGGTGAGGGGTTGTAGTGTAGTATCAGGTCTGTGGGGGTAGTAGGGTAGTAGGGTAGTATCAGGTCTGTGGGGGTGAGGGGTAGTAGGGTAGTATTGGGTCTGTGGAGGTGAGTGGTAGTAGGGTAGTATCAGGTCTGTGGGGGTGAGGGGTAGTAGGGTAGTATCAGGTCTGTGGGGGTGAGGGGTAGTAGGGTAGTATTGGGTCTGTGGAGGTGAGTGGTAGTAGGGTAGTATCAGGTCTGTGGGGGTGAGGGGTAGTAGGGTAGTATCAGGTCTGTGGGGGTGAGGGGTAGTAGGGTAGTGTCAGGTCAGTGGGGTTGAGGGGTAGTAGGGTAGTATCAGGTCGATGGAGGTTAGAGGTAGTAGGGTAGTATCAGGTCCGTGGGGGTGAGGGGTAGTAGGGCAGTATCAGGTCCGTGGGGGTGAGGGGTTGTAGGGTAGTAGGGTAGTATCAGGTCCGTGGAGGTGAGGGGTTGTAGTGTAGTGTCAGGTCTGTGGGGGTAGTAGGGTAGTAGGGTAGTATCAGGTCCGTGGGGGTGAGGGGTTGTAGTGTAGTGTCAGGTCTGTGGGGGTAGTAGGGTAGTAGGGTAGTATCAGGTCTGTGGGGGTAGTAGGGTAGTATCAGGTCCGTGGAGGTGAGGGGTTGTAGTGTAGTATCAGGTCCGTGGAGGTGAGGGGTTGTAGTGTAGTGTCAGGTCTGTGTGGGTTAGGGGTTGTAGTGTAGTGTCAGGTCTGTGTGGGTGAGGGGTTGTAGGGTAGTAGGGTAGTATCAGGTCCGTGGGGGTGAGGGCTTGTAGTGTAGTATCAGGTCCGTGGGGGTGAGGGGTTGTAGTGTAGTGTCAGGTCTGTGTGGGTGAGGGGTTGTAGGGTAGTAGGGTAGTATCAGGTCCGTGGAGGTGAGGGTTTGTAGTGTAGTATCAGGTCCGTGGGGGTGAGGGGTTGTAGTGTAGTGTCAGGTCTGTGTGGGTGAGGGGTTGTAGGGTAGTAGGGTAGTATCAGGTCCGTGGAGGTGAGGGTTTGTAGTGTAGTATCAGGTCCGTGGGGGTGAGGGGTTGTAGTGTAGTATCAGGTCCGTGGGGGTGAGGGGTTGTAGTGTAGTGTCAGGTCTGTGTGGGTGAGGGGTTGTAGGGTAGTAGGGTAGTATCAGGTCCGTGGAGGTGAGGGGTTGTAGTGTAGTATCAGGTCTGTGGGGGTGAGGGGTTGTAGTGTAGTATCAGGTCCGTGGGGGTGAGGGGTTGTAGTGTAGTATCAGGTCCGTGGAGGTGAGGGTTTGTAGTGTAGTATCAGGTCCGTGGGGGTGAGGGGTTGTAGTGTAGTATCAGGTCCGTGGGGGTGAGGGGTTGTAGTGTAGTATCAGGTCCGTGGGGGTGAGGGGTTGTAGTGTAGTATCAGGTCCGTGGGGGTGAGGGGTTGTAGTGTAGTATCAGGTCCGTGGGGGTGAGGGGTTGTAGTGTAGTATCAGGTCCGAGGGGGTGAGGGGTTGTAGTGTAGTATCAGGTTCGTGGGTGTGCCCTATGGGCACTGGTAGAGTCATATGGGCACTGGTAGAGTCATATGGGCACTGGTGGAGTCCTATGGGCACTGGTAAAGTCCTATGGGCACTGGTAGAGTCATATGAGCACTGGTAGAGTCATATAGGCACTGGTAGAGTCATATGGGCACTGGTAGAGTCATATGAGTACTGGTAGAGTCATATAGGCACTGGTAGAGTCATATAGGCACTTGTAGAGTTATGTGGGCACTGGTAGAGCCATATGGGCGCTG
>NC_143030.1:69999898-70007398 GCF_057628025.1 Oncorhynchus mykiss | reverse complement strand
TAAGGTGGTACTGACAGCCTGTTTATGCAACAGTGGGTTGCACATGTACACACGCCCACGAGCAGACACACACACACACACACACACACACACACACACACACACACACACACACACACACACACACACACACACACACACACACACACACACACCACTAAGTCAAGCAGGCTGTGAAAAGG
Source organism: Oncorhynchus mykiss (assembly GCF_057628025.1). Classification (NCBI taxonomy): domain Eukaryota; kingdom Metazoa; phylum Chordata; class Actinopteri; order Salmoniformes; family Salmonidae; genus Oncorhynchus; species Oncorhynchus mykiss. The sequence continues at coordinate 70,007,216 of NC_143030.1, read as the reverse complement.
ACTTAAATGTTCCAGGAAAAATCTTCATGCAGAGTGACATAATTAAAAACACCCTTCCATTGCATTCTTAAACACACACACATACACACACACACACACACACACACACACACACACACACACACACACACACACAACGAGGTCATGTTGGCTTAGGGAGCTCAGGGATTGATGAAACGGAGCCATTTTGGTGGGAAGCGGTACAAGACGAAATGGAAAACTAAACATTAAAACAAGACAGAAAAGGATAGAACAGGAAATGTTTCCTCAGAGGGGAGTGGAGAGAGCACAAACAGCACTTTGTACCTATTTCAGATGTTTATAAATCTGCAGTAGAAGTGTTGAGTTTCAGTCCAGCCCTCAACTGGCGAAGATGGTGTGTGGTGTGTGTGTTTCTGTGTGTGTGTTATGTGATATGTGGTGTATGGTGTGTGTGTTTGTGTGTGTGTGCACGCACGAGAGAGAGAAGAGAGAGGGGGGGCAGATAAAGAGAGTGTGAGCGAGCTATGTATGGTAAATGAAAATGTATGAGCTGAGGCCATTACTCCTCTCTCTACTTCCTTCCAGGCACAAACAACAACCTCCCATTTCCACTGTTGTTTTCTTTCTGTCCTCTTCAACCAGCGCTGAACAGAAAGGCCCTGCTAGCAGACCATGGTTCAGATACTATTTTACTAATTCAAAATACCTTCACTGGGAACCAGTGAAACAGTCCTAAAAGTGCAAACCCCGCCCACCTGGAACTCCAGGGGGACTATACGGTAGAACAAACGCTAAAAGTATTTGAAAGGTTTCAAATAGTATTTAAACCCAGGTCTGCCTGGGAGACAGACAGACTGGAGGAAAGTCCAGCCAGTTGGTTAAAACCAATCCATCTCTCTCCTCTGTCAATCCTCAATGTCACTCACATAACTCAGGGTGATTTAAAGGACATACTAAATGAACAGTGGTTTAGTCCTATTGTGTGAGAGTAGAAATGGACAGATTATGAACAGCACGGAGCTCTCTTGAAAGACGATTGACAATGTATGCATTCCTTAAGACATACTGTAAACAGTAGATATTGGGTTGCCTCTGTGCCACTGGGTGTGTAGTGGGTTCTGTGTTCTGTGATCAGTGTTCTGAACATTCTGTGCTGTCCAATTTAGCTAGTCTGTGGCCTCTGTGCCATAACAGCCTATGTGCTGTATGCGTTCTACAGTGCTGTCCTATTTGGCTAGTCTGTGGCCTCTGTGCCATAACAGCCTATGTGCTGTATGCATTCTACAGTGCTGTCCTATTTGGCTAGTCTGTGGCCTCTGTGCCATAACAGCCTATGTGCTGTATGCATTCTACAGTGCTGTCCTATTTGGCTAGTCTGTGGCCTCTGTGCCATAACAGCCTATGTGCTGTATGCATTCTACAGTGCTGTCCTATTTGGCTAGTCTGTGGCCTCTGTGCCATAACAGCCTATGTGCTGTATGCATTCTACAGTGCTGTCCTATTTGGTCAGTGTCGACAGGCTTATCACTGTGACCAGGGCTTCTGATGGGTTTAATACAAACCGCCCTGTCTTTCTGCCATCCCATCCCAGCTCTCTCTCCCTCTCTCTCTCTGGGCTCCCCAGGCGACACTGGTCTCTGGATAACAGCTCAGAAAGGCTCAGTTAGTTTCTGGAAATCGATTCCGCTTACATGGCTTTGTTATGTTTTTCACTAAAACACTGAGCCAGAATCAACATGAAAAACTGGGCCAGACTCAACATGAAAAACGGGGCCAGACTCAACATGAAAAACGGGGCCAGACTCAACATGAAAAACTGGGCCTGACTCAACATGAAAAACTGGGCCAGACTCAACATGAAGAACTGGGCCAGACTCAACATGAAAAACGGGGCAAGACTCAACATGAAGAACTGGGCCAGACTCAACATGAAAAACGGGGCCAGACTCAACATGAAAAACTGGGCCAGACTCAACATGAAGAACTGGGCCAGACTCAACATGAAAACTGAGCCAGACTCAACATGAAAAACTGGGCCAGACTCAGTCAGGTGAGTCATCCAGGAGAGATGTATAGTCAGGTGAGTCATCCAGGAGAGATGAGGAAGGAAGTTCTATGGGGACAGCCGAACCCCTTTGGAACCCTTTTTTCTATGAGTGTAGGAGACACCACTCGAGGTTGATGTTGAGGATGGATGGACTGGCGATGGCACGATAGTATCATTCAATGATGATAGAACTGAACAAACACATACCTCATGTACTGTCAATGGGTTTCTGTCCGGGTTGGTGGATGAGTTTACATCTACAGCATGTAGCCACTGTAGTGCTAGTAACCCATTATGTGTGTGAACTGTGTGCATATGTGTGTGTTGGTAACCTGAAGCTAGCTAGTTAGCTGTAGCAGTAGGGAGGGAGGGAGGGAGGGAGGGAGGGAGGGAGGGAGGGAGGGAGGGAGGGGTGTTCTATGTCTCTGTCATCACTGGCAATCTGTTTCAGCACATCCACACCCTCACTGCTCACATCAGCTATGGATAGACGGAAAGCTAGACATTCCTTCCAATATCACCATGCCAAGTCTTGTTTATAAGCCCAGAAACCCTGTAAGGAATGACTATATGCCTTGAGGATGGAGGAAGTAGAAACAATATGTTGTATAGGTCTTATCTATATTTCACATCGGAATGGCGAACAGTAGTAAAACCTGATTCACCTCTAGTCTCAAGGAGATATTACAGCATGTACAGTCTTCCTGGCAATGCTACTGTAGGGGTTTGATTAGAGAGACAGAGAGAGAGAGAGAGACAGCGAGGTAGAGAGAGAGAGAGACAGCGAGGTAGAGAGAGAGAGAGACAGCGAGTTAGAGAGAGAGAGAAAGAGAGAGAGAGAGAGAGAGAGAGAGAGAGAGAGAGACAGCGAGGTAGAGAGAGAGACAGCGAGGTAGAGAGAGAGACAGCGAGTTAGAGAGAGAGAGAAAGAAAGAGAGAGAGACAGAGAGAGAGAGAGAGACAGCGAGTTAGAGAGACAGAGAGAGAGAGAGAGAGAGCGAGTTAGAGAGAGAGACAGCGAGTTAGAGAGCGAAAGAGCGAGAGAGTGTGAGAGAGAGAGAGAGAGAGAGAGAGAAGGGAGACGAGAAAGGTGGGAGTTTCCTAGAAATTTCTTAGAATGTTGTTCTGTCACAAAGCATGACGAAAGAGCAGGTGAGAATTCATAGGATAATTAACTGAAAAGGAAAACAAGAAGAGAAGAGAAAAGCAACCAGAGAACGCTAACAAACCATACAATAAGAAAAAGGAAGTAGAGTAATAACAACTATGGCAAAACAAGGAGAGTTAGAAGGAACAGAGGAAAATAAAAGAGGGCATGAAGGAGAGAGAGACAAACAGAGACAGAGAGGGAGGAGGGAGGGTAAGGCAGGATACGTTTTGGGGGAAGTTAGTGGCCCATTGGGGGTTTGTTGTAGAGTTCAGGCTCAGTGGACAGGGAAGGAAGGGGAGGAGGCAGGGAGGCAGGCAGGGACCTGGCCTGGGTCACAAGCAGTATAGAGAGTATGTGAATGTCCAAAAGCACTGCACAGAGAGAGAGACAGATAGAGGCAGAGAGAGAGAGGCAGACAGATAGAGGCAGATAGATAGAGGCAGAGAGAGAGAGGCAGAGAGAGAGACAGATAGAGGCAGAGAGAGAGAAGCAGAGAGAGAGAGGCAGAGAGAGAGAGGCAGAGAGAGAGGCAGAGAGAGAGAGGCAGAGAGAGAGAGACAGAGAGAGGCAGAGAGAGAGAGGCAGAGAGAGAGAGAGAGGCAGAGAGAGAGAGGCAGAGAGAGAGAGGCAGAGCGAGAGAGGCAGAGAGAGAGAGGCAGAGAGAGAGACAGATAGAGGCAGAGAGAGAGAAGCAGAGAGAGAGAGGCAGAGAGAGAGAGGCAGAGAGAGAGAGGCAGAGCGAGAGAGAGAGATGTGCTACTATATAATTTCACTTAGTTTAAATAACTTTGTGTAGATTCAATAAATGGAGAAGTCAGTGTTGTTGGTCTAAATTATGATCTCAAAACACAGTGAAAGAAATGTCAAAGTGGGAGAGAGTTATAGAGGCTGTAAATTAAATGTACTCACAAGTGTGTTGGGGATGACTACATTTATTACTTCATTCTTTCATAGATGACAACATGATTTTAGTCAGCGTCAACCCTCAGATATGTGGATGGCTTGGCATGTTTCTGCCTGTTTGACCAACCTGGTCTCAGAGCATTTTGTATTATTCTGTACGTAAATCTGAGACATTCCATTTAGCATGGTACTGTATTTATTAATTTGTGGATGTCCATCATCCATTTCTCATGATATGTTACGAATTTGCAAACGTGCAATATGCTACAAATTTTCTAAAAGTACAATATGTTAGGAATTTAAAAAACATATGATATGTTACGAATTTCAATTTGTTGTGGCTAATGCTAGCTAGGTGGCTAGGTAACTAACGTTAATGTTAGCTAGCTGGCTAACGTTAGCTAGGCTGGGGATTAGGGTTAGGGTTAAGGTTAAGGTAAGGAGTTAGGTTAAGGTTAGGGTTAGAGGAAGGGTTAGCTAACATGCTAAGTAGTTGCAAAGTAGCTAAAAAGTAGTTAGCACTTGTAAAGTTGCTAATTAGCTAAAATGCTATTCCAAAACGTGACCTTTCAAACTCTAAGAATGTCTGTAAAGTGAAACTACTAGAAAACATATAGGTTATGTATTGACTGTTGCCTTTGTGTTGTGTCCTGTAGAAGTATAGGTTTCTTCATGTATATTTGAAGAGAACTCCTCTGCACTATCACCACCCTACTGTTCTCTAGTTCCTGTCACAAACTCTCCTTCTTTATGACATGACAATTATATGAGGAAAGAGACAATAACTACTAATGTTCTCATTAACTGTTTGCTACTGCAACAAAAGGGCTATTAAAGAGAGTGTGTATGTATGTGTGTGCATCTGTGTGCGTGTGTGTGTGTGTGTCTGTGCTCAGGCTCTCCGCTCTGGCTGTGTGTGTGTGTGTGTACACTCATCCTGCCAACATAGGAAAATAAATGATACCCCCAAATATGGAAGAGGCTTTAAATCAATGAACAATTTAATCAACATTATTCCTGATACCCCTTCTCATGTGTGTGTGTGTGTGTGTGTGTGTGTGTGTGTGTGTGTGTGTGTGTGTGTGTGTGTGTGTGTGTGTGTTTGCACACGCGTACGTGTGTGTGTGCCTGTACGTGTTTCTGCACGTGTGTGTGTGTGTATGTGTGCATGTGAGACAGCCCAGGCAGTGTGTGTTTGTGTTTATATAGGGAGCCCAGACAGCCAGCCTTTGCAGCGCAGATTGACAGGAAATGGTTGTACCACTTCCACCAGTCTGACGGGGGAATATGGAATTTCAGCAGGTAGGGAGGGCACAGAGCCAGAACACATGCTATGGTGAATCCCTCCTCCTTCTCCTCCTCCCATTGTATTGTATTCAGATGTTTGTTTTAATGGACAACCAGCCAGTGTCTGTCTACTGCTCAACAGTTGAACCAGTGTCAGTCTTTTTTATGGATTATTGATGTGCTATTTATTCACTACACATCATTTTAGCTGTATCCCAAATGGCCCCATATGGTCTATATAGTGCACTATATAGGAATGTGGTTCCATTTGGACCACAGACTTTGATTGTAAAGCATTCTGTTTGTAGAGCAGGGTTGCATGGTGTCTTTGAAAGCTCTAAGGGAAGAAAGCTGTAGTGAGGTGAAGGGACAATGAATCTCCCAGTAAAGAATGTGGACGGGTGGTTTTGGATGTAAGGCATAACTATTGTGACTTCTGTGTCTGTTTACTTACCTTTCAATTGTTGCAGGATGACACGTCTTCTATTAGTGACGTTATAGAAATACCTTCTTCGTCTTCTTCTTCCATGTTCACATTAGTATTTTGGGAACACTTCCTATGAAGTACATAAGAACAGTATGTCATTTATAATGCCTTATGGTACACTTAAAACGTGTTATGACACTGACCTAAAGCATTATATGTACAGTGCATTCTGAAATATTCAGACTCCTTCACTTTTTCCACAGTTTGTTACGTTACAGCCTTCTTCTAAAATGGATTCAATTAAATTTTTTCCTCATCAATCTACTCACAATACCTCATAATACCTCTCAAATGTATTATTTACCTTATTTACATAGGTTTTCAGACCCTTTGCTATTTCTGGTATTTGGTATTGTATTAGGATCCCCATTGGCTGTTACAAAAGCAGCAGCTACTCTTCCTGGGGTACACACAAAACATGATAAATAACATTAATAGACAAGAACAGCTTGAAATTGAGTTCAGGTGCATCCTTGTTTCCAGATGTTTCCACAACTTGATTGAAGTTCTTCTGTGATAAATTAATTTGATTAGACATGATGTGGAAAGGCACCTGTCTATATAAGGTCCCACAGTTGACAGTGCACGTCAAAGCAAAAACCAAGCCATGAGGTCGAAGGAATTGTCAGTAGAGCTCCGAGACAGGATTGTGTCGAGACACAGATCTGGGGAAGGGTACCAAAAAACGTCTGCAACATTGAAGGTCCCCAAGAACACAGTGGCCTCCATCATTCATAAATGGAAGATGTTTGGAACCACGAAGACTCTTCCTAGAGCTTTGGCCGCCCGGCCAAACTGAGCAATCAGGGAAGAAGGGAGTTGACCAAGAACCCGATGGTCACCCTGACAGAGCTCCAGAGTTCCCAAAGGTCATCAGACCATGAGAAAGAATATTATCTGGTCTGATGAAACCAATATTGAAGCCTTTGGCCTGAATGCCAAGCGTCAAGTCGGGAGGAAACCTGGCACCATCCCTACGGTGAAGCATGGTGGTGGCAGCATCATGCTGTGGGGATGTTTTTCAGCGACAGGGACTGGGAGACTAGTCAGGATCGAGGGAAAGATGAACGGAGCAATGAATAGAGAGATCCTTAATGAAAACCTGCTCCAGAGCGCTCAGGACCTCAGACTGGTTCACCTTCCAACAGAACGACCCTAAGCACACAGGAGTGGCTTCGGGAGAAGTCTCTGAATGTCCTTGAGGAACCCGATTAAACATCCCTGGAGATACCTGAAAATAGCTGTGCAGCGACACTGCTTATCCAACCTGACAGAGCTTGGGAAGATCTGCAGAGAAGAATGGGAGATACTCCCCAAATACACGTGTGCCGAGCTTGTAGCCTCATACCCAAGAAGACTTGAGGCTGTAATCGCTGCCAAAGATGCTTCAACAAAGTACTGAGTAAATTGTCTGAATACTTATTTAAATGTGATATTTCAGTAGTTTTTTTTCATAGATCTT
>NC_143030.1:69919898-69997398 GCF_057628025.1 Oncorhynchus mykiss | reverse complement strand
GGGCTGACTGGAGGGTGGTGGCTGACTGTAGGGTTGGGGCTCACTGTAGGGTGGTGGCTGACTGTAGGGTTGGGGCTGAATGTAGGTTTGGGGCTGACTGTAGGGTTGGGGCTGACTGTAGGGTGGGGGCTGACTGTAGGGTGGGGGCGGACTGTAGGGTGGGGGCTGACTGGAGGGTTGGGGCTGACTGGAGGGTTGGGCTGACTCTGGAGGGTGGGGCTGACTGGAGGGTTGGGGCTGACTGGAGAGTTGGGGCTGACCTTTCGGGTTGGGGCTGACTGTAGGGTGGGGGCTGACTGTAGGGTTGGGGCTGAATGTAGGTTTGGGGCTGACTGTAGGGTTGGGGCTGACTGTAGGGTGGGGGCTGACTGTAGGGTGGGGGCGGACTGTAGGGTGGGGGCTGACTGGAGGGTTGGGGCTGACTGAAGGGTTGGGGATAACTGTAGGGTTGGGGCTGACTGTAGGGTTGGGGCTGACTCTAGGGTTGGGGCTGACTGGAGGGTTAGGACTGACTGAAGGGTTGGGGCTGACTGGAAGGTGGGGGATAACTGGAGGGTGGGGGCTGACTGTAGGGTGGGGGATAACTGGAGGGTGGGGGCTGACTGTAGGGTTGGGGCTGACTGGAGGGTTCGGGCTGACTGGAGGGTGGTGGCTGACTGTAGGGTTGGGGCTCACTGTAGGGTGGTGGCTGACAGTAGGGTTGGGGCTGAATGTAGGGTTGGAACTGACTGTAGGGTTGGGGCTGACTGTAGGGTGGTGGCTGACTTTAGGGTGGTGGCTGACTGGTGGGTTGGGGCCGACTGTAGGGTGGTGTCTGACTGGAGTGGTGGCTGACTGGAGGATTGGAGCTGACTGTAGGGTGGGGGATAACTGGAGGGTGGGGGCTGACTGTAGGGTTGGGGCTGACTGGAGGGTTGGGGCTGACTGGAGGGTTGGGGCTGACTGTAGTGTTGGGGCTGAGTGGAGGGTTGGGGCTGACTGGAGGGTTGGGGCTGACTCTGGAGGGTGGGGCTGACTGGAGGGTTGGGGCTGACTGTAGGGTAGGGGCTGACTGGAGGGTTGGGGCTGACTGTAGGGTTGGGGCTGACTGGAGGGTTTGGGCTGACTGGAGGGTGGGGGCTGACTGTAGGGTTGGGGCTGACTGTAGGGTGGGGGCTGACTTGAGGGTTGGGGCTGACTGTAGGGTAGGGGCTGACTGGAGGGTTGGGGCTGACTGGAGGGTTGGGGGCTGACTTGAGGGTTGGGGCTGACTGGAGGGTTTGGGCTGACTGGAGGGTGGGGGCTGACTGTAGGGTTGGGGCTGACTGGAGGGTGGTGGCTGACTGTAGGGTTGGGGCTGACTGTAGGGTGGTGGCTGACTGTAGGGTTGGGGCTGACTGTAGGGTTGGGGCTGACTGTAGGGTTGGGGCTGACTGTAGGGTGGTGGCTGACTGGTGGGTTGGGGCCGACTGGAGGGTGGTGGCTGACTGAAGTGGTGGCTGACTGGAGGATTGGAGCTGACTGTAGGGTGGGGGATAACTGGAGGGTGGGGGCTGACTGTAGGGTTGGGGCTGACGGGAGGGTTGGGGCTGACTGGAGGGTTGGGGCTGACTGGAGGGTTTGGGCTGACTGGAGGGTTGGGCTGACTCTGGAGGGTGGGGCTGACTGGAGGGTTGGGGCTGACTGGAGAGTTGGGGCTGACCTTTCGGGTTGGGGCTGACTGTAGGGTGGGGGCTGACTGTAGGGTTGGGGCTGAATGTAGGTTTGGGGCTGACTGTAGGGTTGGGGCTGACTGTAGGGTGGGGGCTGACTGTAGGGTGGGGGCGGACTGTAGGGTGGGGGCTGACTGGAGGGTTGGGGCTGACTGAAGGGTTGGGGATAACTGTAGGGTTGGGGCTGACTGTAGGGTTGGGGCTGACTCTAGGGTTGGGGCTGACTGGAGGGTTAGGACTGACTGAAGGGTTGGGGCTGACTGGAAGGTGGGGGATAACTGGAGGGTGGGGGCTGACTGTAGGGTGGGGGATAACTGGAGGGTGGGGGCTGACTGTAGGGTTGGGGCTGACTGGAGGGTTCGGGCTGACTGGAGGGTGGTGGCTGACTGTAGGGTTGGGGCTCACTGTAGGGTGGTGGCTGACAGTAGGGTTGGGGCTGAATGTAGGGTTGGAACTGACTGTAGGGTTGGGGCTGACTGTAGGGTGGTGGCTGACTTTAGGGTGGTGGCTGACTGGTGGGTTGGGGCCGACTGTAGGGTGGTGTCTGACTGGAGTGGTGGCTGACTGGAGGATTGGAGCTGACTGTAGGGTGGGGGATAACTGGAGGGTGGGGGCTGACTGTAGGGTTGGGGCTGACTGGAGGGTTGGGGCTGACTGGAGGGTTGGGGCTGACTGTAGTGTTGGGGCTGAGTGGAGGGTTGGGGCTGACTGGAGGGTTGGGGCTGACTCTGGAGGGTGGGGCTGACTGGAGGGTTGGGGCTGACTGTAGGGTAGGGGCTGACTGGAGGGTTGGGGCTGACTGTAGGGTTGGGGCTGACTGGAGGGTTTGGGCTGACTGGAGGGTGGGGGCTGACTGTAGGGTTGGGGCTGACTGTAGGGTGGGGGCTGACTTGAGGGTTGGGGCTGACTGTAGGGTAGGGGCTGACTGGAGGGTTGGGGCTGACTGGAGGGTTGGGGGCTGACTTGAGGGTTGGGGCTGACTGGAGGGTTTGGGCTGACTGGAGGGTGGGGGCTGACTGTAGGGTTGGGGCTGACTGGAGGGTGGTGGCTGACTGTAGGGTTGGGGCTGACTGTAGGGTGGTGGCTGACTGTAGGGTTGGGGCTGACTGTAGGGTTGGGGCTGACTGTAGGGTTGGGGCTGACTGTAGGGTGGTGGCTGACTGGTGGGTTGGGGCCGACTGGAGGGTGGTGGCTGACTGAAGTGGTGGCTGACTGGAGGATTGGAGCTGACTGTAGGGTGGGGGATAACTGGAGGGTGGGGGCTGACTGTAGGGTTGGGGCTGACGGGAGGGTTGGGGCTGACTGGAGGGTTGGGGCTGACTGGAGGGTTTGGGCTGACTGGAGGGTTGGGCTGACTCTGGAGGGTGGGGCTGACTGGAGGGTTGGGGCTGGAGGGTTGGGGCTGACTGGAGAGTTGGGGCTGACCTTTCGGGTTGGGGCTGACTGTAGGGTGGGGGCTGACTCTGGAGGGTTGGGGCTGACTGTCAGGTTGGGGCTGACTCTGGAGGGTTTGGGCTGACTGTAGGGTTGAGGCTGACTGTCGGGTTGGGGCTGACTGGAGAGTTGGGGCTGACTGTCGGGTTTGGGCTGACTGGAGGGTTGGGCTGACTCTGGAGGGTGGGGCTGACTGGAGGGTTGGGGCTGGAGGGTTGGGGCTGACTGGAGAGTTGGGGCTGACCTTTCGGGTTGGGGCTGACTGTAGGGTGGGGGCTGACTCTGGAGGGTTGGGGCTGACTGTCAGGTTGGGGCTGACTCTGGAGGGTTTGGGCTGACTGTAGGGTTGGGGCTGACTGTCGGGTTGGGGCTGACTGGAGAGTTGGGGCTGACTGTCGGGTTGGGGCTGACTGTAGGGTGGGGGCTGACTCTGGAGGGTTGGGGCTGACTGTCGGGTTGGGGCTGACTCTGGAGGGTTTGGGCTGACTGTAGGGTTGAGGCTGACTGTCGTGTTGGGGCTGACTCTAGAGGGTTGGGGCTGACTGTCGGGTTGGGGCTGACTGTCGGGTTTGGGCTGACTCTGGAGGGTTTGGGCTGACTGTAGGGTTGGGGCTGACTCTAGAGGGTTGGGGCTGACTGTAGGGTGTGGGCTGACTCTGGAGGGTTTGGGCTGACTGTAGGGTTGGGGCTGACTGTAGGGTGGGGGATAACTGGAGGGTGGGGGCTGACTGTAGGGTTGGGGCTGACTGGAGGGTTGGGGCTGACTGGAGGGTTGGGGCTGACTGGAGGGTTTGGGCTGACTGGAGGGTTGGGCTGACTCTGGAGGGTGGGGCTGACTGGAGGGTTGGGGCTGGAGGGTTGGGGCTGACTGGAGAGTTGGGGCTGACCTTTCGGGTTGGGGCTGACTGTAGGGTGGGGGCTGACTCTGGAGGGTTGGGGCTGACTGTCAGGTTGGGGCTGACTCTGGAGGGTTTGGGCTGACTGTAGGGTTTGGGCTGACTCTGGAGGGTTTGGGCTGACTGTAGGGTTGGGGCTGACTCTAGAGGGTTGGGGCTGACTGTAGGGTGTGGGCTGACTCTGGAGGGTTTGGGCTGACTGTAGGGTTGGGGCTGACTGTAGGGTGGGGGATAACTGGAGGGTGGGGGCTGACTGTAGGGTTGGGGCTGACTGGAGGGTTGGGGCTGACTGGAGGGTTGGGGCTGACTGGAGGGTTTGGGCTGACTGGAGGGTTGGGCTGACTCTGGAGGGTGTGGCTGACTGGAGAGTTGGGGCTGACTGGAGAGTTGGGGCTGACCTTTCGGGTTGGGGCTGACTGTAGGGTGGGGGCTGACTCTGGAGGGTTGGGGCTGACTGTCAGGTTGGGGCTGACTCTGGAGGGTTTGGGCTGACTGTAGGGTTGGGGCTGACTGTCGGGTTGGGGCTGACTGGAGAGTTGGGGCTGACTGCCGGGTTGGGGCTGACTGTAGGGTGGGGGCTGACTCTGGAGGGTTGGGGCTGACTGTCGGGTTGGGGCTGACTCTGGAGGGTTTGGGCTGACTGTAGGGTTGGGGCTGACTGTCGTGTTGGGGCTGACTCTAGAGGGTTGGGGCTGACTGTCGGGTTGGGGCTGACTGTCGGGTTTGGGCTGACTCTGGAGGGTTTGGGCTGACTGTAGGGTTGGGGCTGACTCTAGAGGGTTGGGGCTGACTGTAGGGTGTGGGCTGACTCTGGAGGGTTTGGGCTGACTGTAGGGTTGGGGCTGACTCTGGAGGGTTTGGGCTGACTGGAGGGTTTGGGCTGACTCTGGAGGGTTTTGGCTGACTGTAGGGTTGGGGCTGACTCTGGAGGGTTTGGGTTGACTGGAGGGTTGGGGCTGACTGTAGGGTGTGGGCTGACTCTGGAGGGTTTGGGCTGACTGTAGGGTTGGGGCTGACTCTGGAGGGTTTGGGTTGACTGGAGGGTTGGGGCTGACTCTGGAGGGTTTGGGCTGACTGTAGGGTGGGGGCTGACTGGAGAGTTGGGGCTGACTGGAGAGTTTGGGCTGACTGTCGGGTTGGGGCTGACTCTGGAGGGTTGGGTCTGACTGTCGGGTTGGGGCTGACTCTAGAGGGCTGGGGCTGACTGTGGACCTATATGTTTGAGGGCCTAGGTATAGCATAGCCAACAGGGGAAGGGGCTGACTGGAGGGTTGGGGCTGACTCTAGAGGGTTTGGGCTGACTGGAGGGTTTGGGCTGACTCTAGAGGGTTGGGGCTGACTGTAGGGTTGGGGCTGACTCTAGATGGTTGGGGCTGACTGTGGACCTATATGTTGGAGTGCCTAGGTATAGCATAGCCAACAGGGGAAGGGGCTGACTGGAGGGTTGGGGCTGACTCTAGAGGGTTGGGGCTGACTGTGGACCTATATGTTGGAGGTCCTAGGTATAGCATAGCCAACAGGGGAAGGGGCTGACTGGAGGGTTGGGGCTGACTCTAGAGGGTTTGGGCTGACTGGAGGGTTTGGGCTGACTCTAGAGGGTTGGGGCTGACTGTAGGGTTGGGGCTGACTCTAGATGGTTGGGGCTGACTGTGGACCTATATGTTGGAGTGCCTAGGTATAGCATAGCCAACAGGGGAAGGGGCTGACTGTAGGGTTGGGGCTGACTCTAGAGGGTTGGGGCTGACTGTGGACCTATATGTTGGAGGGCCTAGGTATAGCATAGCCAACAGGGGAAGGGGCTGACTGGAGGGTTGGGGCTGACTGTGGACCTATATGTTGGAGGGCCTAGGTATAGCATAGCCAACAGGGGAAGGGGCTGACTGTCGGGTTGGGGCTGACTCTAGAGGGTTGGGGCTGACTGTGGACCTATATGTTGGAGGGCCTAGGTATAGCATAGCCAACAGGGGAAGGGGCTGACTGGAGGGTTGGGGCTGACTCTAGAGGGATGGGGCTGACTGTGGACCTATATGTTGGAGGGCCTAGGTATAGCATAGCCAACAGGGGAAGGGGCTGACTGGAGGGTTGGGGCTGACTCTAGAGGGTTGGGGCTGACTGTGGACCTATATGTTGGAGGTCCTAGGTATAGCATAGCCAACAGCGGAAGGGGCTGACTGGAGGGTTGGGGCTGACTCTAGAGGGTTTGGACTGACTGGAGGGTTTGGGCTGACTCTAGAGGGTTGGGGCTGACTGTAGGGTTGGGGCTGACTCTAGAGGGTTGGGGCTGACTGTGGACCTATATGTTGGAGGGCCTAGGTATAGCATAGCCAACAGGGGAAGGGGCTGACTGTAGGGTTGGGGCTGACTCTAGAGGGTTGGGGCTGACTCTAGAGGGTTTGGACTGACTGGAGGGTTTGGGCTGACTCTAGAGGGTTGGGGCTGACTGTAGGGTTGGGGCTGACTCTAGAGGGTTGGGGCTGACTGTGGACCTATATGTTGGAGGTCCTAGGTATAGCATAGCCAACAGCGGAAGGGGCTGACTGGAGGGTTGGGGCTGACTCTAGAGGGTTTGGACTGACTGGAGGGTTTGGGCTGACTCTAGAGGGTTGGGGCTGACTGTAGGGTTGGGGCTGACTCTAGAGGGTTGGGGCTGACTGTGGACCTATATGTTGGAGGGCCTAGGTATAGCATAGCCAACAGGGGAAGGGGCTGACTGTAGGGTTGGGGCTGACTCTAGAGGGTTGGGGCTGACTGTGGACCTATATGTTGGAGGGCCTAGGTATAGCATAGCCAACAGGGGAAGGGGCTGACTGGAGGGTTGGGGCTGACTGTGGACCTATATGTTGGAGTGCCTAGGTATAGCATAGCCAACAGGGGAAGGGGCTGACTGGAGGGTTGGGGCTGACTCTAGAGGGTTGGGGCTGACTGTGGACCTATATGTTGGAGGGCCTAGGTATAGCATAGCCAACAGGGGAAGGGGCTGCCTAGTAAACTACATGTTGGGATACAGGGGGCGGAGTGTACAGACCCCAGAGCTGTACTGCTGGGGCTGGTGTGAGCTCAGCTCACACTTTAGCATGTATATGGGGGGCTGTTGAGTTGTCTGGGGAACTTTGTATGGGTGTGGGCGTCAGGGGGGTTCTATGTACTGTGGACAACGAGGGGGGCTTGGTTCTAACTTTCTAGGTCTGTTAAAATAAAGTAAAGTTTGTTATTTTAATGATGTAACTATTGGGCCAATAAAACAAAATCTCTCTCTCCCTCTCTCTCTTTCTGTCTCTGTGGCTGCCTTTTTCTCTGCCTGGCCTGACTTTAATATGGTTATGATTAGAGACGGGGCTAAGGGAGGGAGGGGGGAGGAGGGGGCTCATATTTACTGCAGGGGTAATGGGGGAGGTGCAGTGTAAAGACAAATCGAGAGAACCAAGAGGGATCTGAATAGGGCAGAGGAGGGGAGGGGTTGTGTTTGTTTGCATTCGGGCTGAAATATGAAAAACAAAAGAAAGCTGGGACAAAAAGAGAGGAGAGGAGAGAGAAGAATGGAATAAAGTTTTGTCCTCTAACAAATCAGTCCCCGCCTAGCAGCACGGGGCTCTGGCCACTTCTCCTCCTCTTCCCCTCCCTCCTCCTCTCTCTCAATCTCTCTCCACCCCCTCCCTCTGGGTCCCCTCTCTCTCTCTCCCTCTCTCTCTCTCTCCGCCCCCCCTCTCTCAGTCTGAGGCAGTTGGTTCGCTCCGCTGTGCCTATGTGTCTGGGATGCAGCAGTGAAAGAAAGAGAGCTGAAAGAGTGAGAGAGACAGAGAGAGAGAGAGAGAGAGAGAGAGAGAGAGAGAGAGAGAGAGAGAGAGAGAGAGAGAGGGAGCTGTTATTTAGGTCTGTTACAGCAGACAGGGAGCAGCTCGCCCTAGGGCATGGGGAGACGATAAAGCAACACTGAACTCAGAACAGCACATTCAGCTACAGATACAGCCAGGCAGGAACCAGCCCTGCATTCCAGCTGAGGGGAAGGGAAAGAAGGTATAGAAACTGTAGTGCCTGCAGGAAAGGATAGATCAAACGGCAGAGAGAGAGAGGGGGAGAGAGAGAGAGAGAGAGAGAGAGAGAGAGAGAGAGAGAGAGAAGGAAGGAAGGAAGGAAGGAAGGAGAAGGTAGCAGCAACACATCAACACAAGGGTTTGAACCGGGACCTTCACTGCTGCTACTGTTGTTGTTGTTGTTGTTGTTGTTGTTGTACTACGGTAAGGTGACCTAACTACTCCAGGAACAAGGAAGGGGGGGGTACAGCAGCAGGTTTAACCTGTGTGTTCTCAGGAGGTAGGGACTAGGGAGGGGGTACAGTAAAAGGAGGTTGAAAGCTCCACCACCATGTTTGACTGTATGGAAGCTCTGGGGATGGGCCCACGCCAGCTATATGATGTCACCAGCCGGGGTGCGTGCATGCTGCGGAAGGCGAGCCCCTTCTTCGCAGGGCTGGACCCCTTCGCTTGGACCGGCAGTGCCAGCGTTCAATGTAAGTCAATGGCATCCTGTTTGCATGTCCTGGTACTGGAGCCTGTTGGGACAGCTGCACTAGCTACCCAGGGACATCTAGCTAATGCTACAATATAATATGCCAGCCTCTGTGTGTGTGTTTGTTTGATTTCTGAGTGGCTGCAATGCTAACCCACATGTTCAGGTTTGACTGTGACAATGCTAACCCACAGATTCAGGTTTCTCTGTGGCAATGCTAACCCACAGGTTCAGGTTTCACTGTGGTAATGCTAACCCACAGGTTCAGGTTTCACTGTGGCAATGCTAACTCACAGGTTCAGGTTTGACTGTGACAATGCTAACCCACAGGTTCAGGTTTCACTGTGGCAATGCTAACCCACAGGTTCAGGTTTCACTGTGACAATGCTAACCCACAGGTTCAGGTTTGACTGTGACAATGCTAACCCACAGGTTCAGGTTTTACTGTGGCAATGCTAATCCACAGGTTCAGGTTTCACTGTGACAATGCCAACCACCTGAGTTTTGACCTTGTGGGGTAGGTTAGGTTCTGTATACAAAACAGAAAAGAGTAAGAAAGTACAGATGAAATATTGAGAGGAAGAGAGAGAGGGAGAAACCTGACACTTTTGACAAAATGTCAGCCATCCACATTACATTGGTCTTGTTCCCTTCACAATCGCCTCTGTGACAGCTACTAGTGCTTTCCATGTGGAGACTACAATGGGTTTTGAATCTTTTTTTAAATAAGGTAGACATAAAAAGCGGTTTTCTAAAAACATTTCTGTGCTCCCTGTGTTTTTAGTTGGAGGTATTGTTGGTGTTTATGTTTGTGTCTAAGGATTTTTCTCTCAAGCTAAATAGCTATAAATTAATCAGTAGATGAATTATTGAATGGATACATTTATGAATAAATTAGTAACTTGGAATGTTGCTAGGCTTCAGAAGAGCCAAAGGGTCTTGCCAGATTTCTTTTCTCTCTCTTTTTCTGTGTCAGTGTTCACATTTTTGCTCCCTCGCTCCCTCCTTTCCAGACTTCAGACACTACTCTGGCTCTAACAACAGGCCTGTCTCAGATAGACAAAACTTGGGTCAATTTCCATAGGCGTCCAGGGGGCCTGTGTGGCTGGGAGAAAGAAGGAGTGGGGGTGTGTGGTTCTCTTCTAGGGAGCAAGCCAGAAATGATACAAGCAAGAAGAAATACACAACACACCATCAAACTACGAACAATCTAGCTAGTTTAGTTGTTGCACACAAACAACACGTTTGCTTGCTTCTGTTCATGTGTTCCTATTTCGTTTTTTAAAGTCCTTTTGTAACCCAGACGCTGTGTTGTGTTCACACTGAGGGTTGTTTTTCAGATTTTATTTGTTCAACCTTCTGCTTTTTTGTTCCTTTTTACTGGATCTTGGGGGCAGTCATCTGTCTTCATTACTCGTGAAGACACCAGCGTTTCAGTGGCTGTCATACACACTGGGCTCTCTTTAATGAAGACAGATGCCCTGTCAGGACAAGGGAGGCCGAGGGGGACTTCATGCAGACCAGCCTCTCCTCTTCTGCTTTGCTTTCTTCTTTCTTTCCTGTTCTCCATTCTTCTGCTCTCTCCTCTCCTCTCCTCTCCTCTCCTCTCCTCTTCTCTTCTCTTCTCTTCTCTTCTCGTCTCTCCTTTCAACTCCTCTCCTCTACTCTTCTCTCCCCTCCTCTTCTCTTTTCTTCTCTCCTTTCTTCTCCTCTCCTCTTCTCTCCTTTCCTCTCCTCTTCTCTTCTCACCTTTCTGCTCTTTTTTCCTCTCCTCTCTCCTACAGCCAGCCAAGGAGCTCTGATAATATCAAAATATTTGTTTATTTAGTCAGAGACCTCACCGCTCTCACCGACCCACACAACCATTTAAAACGTAGCCAATCAGGTCCCAAAGTTATTGTATTTTTGTTCTTTGTAACAGGAAATCAAAGAGAACGAACGATCAGTCAGTTGGTGTTGCTGTGCTAGTGTGTGTGTGTACTTCTGTGCTAGTGTGTGTCTGTGTGTGCACCTGTGTTAGTGTGTGTGTGTGTACTTCTGTGCTAGTGTGTGTGTGCGCATCTGTGCTTCTGTGTATGTGTGTGCTGTGTACTGTTTTAGTCTTTCTATGTTTAGTCTTAGTAAATAAGGTGACCCCATCCCACACGAGGAGCGGCCATAATATCTCTCCTTACTGAACCAGTTGGCCCTCATTGTCCTCTACAATGAGGCAGATGAATTGATGTTTGAGTCTGATCTCTCATTAGGCCTGGCCAGCTGCAGAGCACAGTGATCTGTGTCTTAAATGGCACCCTATTCCCTAAATAGTGCACCACTTTTGGCCAGAGCCCTAAGGCTATGGCCTATGTGCCATGATCAAAAGTAGTGCACTATATAGGGAATAGGGTGCCATTTGGAACACAGGTGAACCAGGGAACTACCAGCATGCAAAGTAAAGACACTCAGCTAGGATAGCTCCTCTGCTCAGCTCTGCTCTCATAGCATTAACAACAATCAGGACTTCTTGAGTCTTGAGTCCCAGTCAGCTGCTTAAAGTGTGACACCATTCCTTAAATTTGGCCTAGATATTCTGTGAGTTAATTTCTGTTTGAGGGAGGACTCTAAAATCAGAGAAAATAAAGATTTTAACATATTTTTATCAAAGATTTTTAAACAGCCCCCCACAACTATATGCAATTGTTATCTATATGCAATCTAAACATTACCAACATGGGGATTCGTTGTGGAGTTATTTTTTGTGATTTTATTACAATTCTGACATACATATGTCATGCTTTAAAAACAATTTTTACTCAGAAGCAAATCTGGAAATCAGTGGGTTAGGTTTTGAATTTCCTGGGTTTTCTCAATGTCATTGCTTTTTGTCTCAATCTGTTTTGAATCAAAGGGAGTTTTAGTGTGTGGTCATGATCAGCTTTTCTGTTTTCTGTCTGGTGGTTGGAGACTGCTGCTTTTCTGTCCAATGTCAGAGGTTACAGAGAGGCTGTGGGCTGGCCAATGTCAGATCCACAACATGTGTGGTGTCCTTGTCTGCCTTTTGAGAAGGAGGAGAGAAGAGCCTCTTAAATGGCTGTTATTGTGTAGCTGACTGCTGTTTAAATGTCTGATGTTATGTAGCTGGAACTAATACATCAGGGCTGCATGGAAAGGAAAATGGTAAAATGATTTAGACATTTGCCAATAAGCTAGAAATTACTCAACTGTCATACTAGATGACATTTGATGATATGAAGAAAGTTTGATGAGCTGTTTCTTCACTTGCTATGTTACTGTGCTTGGAAGGATAACGCAATTGATCTCTAATTTATGGTCAGGAAAAGGATAATGATTTAGTCATACGATAATAGTTTATTCATACGTCAATGATAGCAAAATGTGTACCAGATGCCAAATGATGATGTAAAAAAGATTTCCTGCCTTTTGCTTTAGTTGTCATGTTAATCTTCTCATGCAGTAGCTTTATCATCTCATACTGTAGTATTAGAAAAGGGGTCATATTTTTTAATTATAAAAAAAGTAGTAATTTAATCTTTATTTTACTATGCAAGTCAGTTAAGAACAAATTCTAATTTACAATGCCGGCCAAGCCCGGATGACTCGGGGCCAACTGTGCACTGCCCTATGGGACTCCCAATCACGGCCGGATGTGATATAGCCTGAAATCAAACCAGGGACTGTAGAGACACCTCTTGCACTGAGATGCAGTGCCTTAGACCGCTGCGCCACTCGGGAGTTATAAACTGGGTGGTTTGAGCACCGAATGCTGATTGGCTGACAGCCATGGTATATCAGACCGTATACCATGGGTATGATAAAACATTTATTTTTACTGCTCTAATTATGTTGGTAACCAGTTTATAATAGCAATAAGGCACCTCGGGGGTGGCCAATATTCCACGTCTAAGGGCTGTGTCCAGGCACTCTGTGTTGCATCGTGTGTAAGAACAGCCCTTAGCCGTGGTATATTGGCCGTATACCACACGTCCTCGTGCCTTATTGCTAATATATTTGATGTATTATAGTAACCAACAGAGTCATGTTTACTGTCTAACTGTACCTTGGCCTATTTGGATTGTTTTGACTTTGATATCCCCCTTAATGTCAATATATTCACAATCATGTTATGTGGTAATAACAGATAACACTTTATTAATCAAAACACACACACACACACACACGCACGCACGCACACACGCACACACACACACACACAGACACACACACACACACACACACACACACACACACACACACACACACACACACACACACACACACACACACACACACACACACACACAAACACACACACACCTCTTTGTTTTCCCTTAATGTGCTGTTCAATGTGAATTGATGAGCTAATTGAAACAGGCGCTATATCATTCTGGCTTGGAGGGCAAGACAATTACGTCCCAAATGGCACCCTATTTCCTGTATAGTGCACTACTTTTGACCAGGGCCCATAGGGGTTATATAGGAAATAGGGTGCCATTTGGGACGGCGACCACAGACTACTAAGTGGTTCCTGTGACCACTGTCACACCGAGCAGCTCAGATCATTCTCTCTACTAATGGAACTACAGATCATTATCTCTTCCTAATGGAACTCTGCAGTTATTTCATTATAATTACAAAAGATTCAATTAAAATATTAGAATGCCTGAGGGGGCAGGACTGTGAATAGATAGTGGGTTGGTTGGTTGGTTAGGAGGGATGGTTAGGAGCGATGGTGAGTGTGTGTAGTGTGTCAAATCAAATCAAATCCAATGTTATTTGTCATGAGCGCTGAATACAACAGGTGAAATGCTTACTTTACAAGCCATCAACCAACAATGCAGTTCAAGAAATAGTGCCGAGAAAATGTTTACCAAATAAACTAAAGTAAAAAATGAAAGAAAAAGTAAAACAATAAAATAACAATAACAAGGCTATATACAGGGGTACTGGTACTGAGTCAATGTGGAGTGGTACAGGTTAGTCTAGTTAATTTGTAGGTAGGGGTAAAGTGACCACGCATCAATAATAAACAGCGAGTATCAGCAGTGTAAAAACAAAGGGGGTGGGGTGTCAATGTAAATAGTTTGGGTGGCCATTTGATGAATTGTTCAGTAGTCTTACGGCTTGAGGGTAGAAGCTGTTAAGGAGCCTTTTGGACCTAGACTTGGAACCCAGTGATGTACTGGGCCATAAGCACTACCCTCTGTATTGCCTTACGGTCGGTCGGTGGTGCAGCTGTATAACTTTTTGAGGATCTGGAGACCAATGACAAATCTTTTCAGTCTCCTGAGGGGGAAAATGTGTTGTTATGCCCTCTTCATGACTGTCTTGGTGTGTTTGGACCATGATAGTTCATTGGTGATGTGGACAACAAGGAACTTGAAACTCTTGACCTGCTCTACTACAGACCCATTGATGTTAATGGGGTCCTGTTTGGCCCTCCTTTTCCTGTAGTCCACGATCAGTTCCTTTGTTTTGCTCACATTCAGGAAGAGGTTGTTGTCCTGGCAGGTCTCTGATCTCCTCCTTGTAGGCTGTCTCATCAGGCCTACCACTGTTGTGTCGTCAGCCAACTTAATGATGGAGTTGTGCTTGGCCACAGAGTCGTGGGTGAACAGGGAGTACAGGAGGGGACCAATCAAACAGACTCGCAAGTTTAGCTAACCAAACCATCAGTCCTAGCTTGCCCTTATGTAAATCGATTTCAACAATGCCAATAATGTTTTCAATTCAACTTTTGCTTTGAAAAGCAGCTCAAATAGAACATGTTAGAATGAACTACAGACATTGAATTGTACCATGCTGATATAGACGGTTGCCAGGTGACGTATGATGCCTCCTGCCGGCCATGTTGGAAGACCACCGCATCAATTCTTCTGACAAACTACCCCACAAACAACAGGTGGGAAAAGGCTGCCTAAATATTATCCCCAATCAGAGACAACGATAGACAACTGCCTCTGATTGGGAACCATACCAGGCCAACATAGAAATACAAAAACTAGACTACACATAGAAATAATAAACTAGAGCACCCCCCAGTCACGCCCTGACCTACTGCACCATAGAAAATAAAGGCCTTCTATGGTCAGGACGTGACAGTTACAAGGTGGGGTTAAAATATATTTAATTGTTTTTAAAAATCCATTGATTTATATAAAAAACACTGTAATGTCAAAGTGAAAGAAAAAACACATATACTGTATCTTGATTACATCAGTATTCAACCCCCTGAGTCACTAGAATCATCTTTGGCAGGGAATATAGTTGTGAGTCTTTCTGGGTAAGTCTCTAAGAGCTTTGCAGACCTAGACTGTACAATATTTGCAAATGATTCTATTTAAAATTCTTGAGGTCTGTCAAGTTGGTTGTTGATCACTGCTAGATATCCGTTTTCAAGTCTTGCTATGGATCTTCAAGACGATTTAAGTCAAAACTGTAACTAGGCCACTCAGGAACATTCAACATCATCTTGGCAAGCAACTCCAGTGTACATTTGGCCTTGTGTTTCAGGTTTTTGTCCTGCTGAAATGTGATTTTTGTATCCAATTGTCTGTTGGAAAGCAGACTGAACCAGGTTTTCCTCTAGGATTTTGCCTGTGCTTAGCTCTATTCTTTTCCAATGTACCTTAAAAAAACTCCCTAGTCCTTGCCGATGGCAAGCATAGCCACAACATGATGCAGCCACCTCCATGCTTGAAAATATGAAGAGTGGTACTCAGTGGTGTGTTGTGTTGGATTTGCTCCAAACGTAACACTCTGTATTCAGGACATGCAGTTCATTTCCTTGCCACATTTTTTGCAGTTTTACTTTATTGCAAACAGGATGCATGTTTTGAAATGGTTTTATTCTGTACAGGCGTCCTTATTTTCAGTCTGTCATTTAGGTTAATATTGTGGAGTAACTACAATGATCCATTCTCAGTTTTCTCCTATCACAGCCAATTAACTCTGGAACTATTTTTAAGTGACCATTGGCCTCATGGTGAAATCCCTGAGCGGTTTCCTTCCTCTCCAGCAACTGAGTTAGGAAGTGATGCCTGTATCTTTGTAGTGACTGGGTGTATTGATACACCATCCAAAGTGTAATTTAAATTGACTCAAGACATTTCAGCTTTTCATTTTTAATTTATTTGTAAGAATTTCTAAAAACATAATTCCACTTTGCATTATGGGATATTCCGTGTAAACTAGTGACACAAATCTCAATGTAATCCGGTTTAAATTCAGGCTGTAACACAACAAAATGTGGAAAAGGTCAAGGGGTGTGAATACTTTCTGAAGGCACTGTATGTTCTCAGAATATGTAAGGGATAACCAATGAAGGCCCTATATGTGTTCTATGTAAAATAATGAAAGACATGGAAGGTGTGTTCCATGACGCGCTAGCAGAGTCAAACAACCTTCCACAGAGTTGCATTATTTTCCCGAGAACGCACAGAGCCCTGAGCTCATTATCCCTTTCACACCATGGATATAATTTATCCACTAGAAATGTGTTCATTTGCAGGCAGAAATATCTTGGTAACCAATCAAACAGACTTGCAAGTTTAGCTAACCAAACCATCAGTCCTAGCTTGCCCTTATGAAAATCGATTTCAACAATGCCAATAATGTTTTCAATTCAACTTTTGCTTTGAAAAGCAGCTCAAATAGAACATGTTAGAATGAACTACAGACATTGAATTGTACCACGCTGATATAGACGGTTGCCAGGTGACGTATGATGCCTCCTGGCGGCCATGTTGGAAGACCACCGCATCAATCCTTCTGACAAACTACCCCAAGCTGCATGACAACAGTGCCTTAAAGTAGTTGATTCATCACCATGGTCTATTTCTTGGCAGTATTTGGCTGCTCTTACCAGGCAGAAAAGACAAAGGGAATTATTATTATTATAATCATTTTTTTACAGATTCCCCGCAATCATGAAACACCAAGGATACAGACTCAAAACTATCAGAAAGCAAAAAAATATTTTTGCCCGTGAAGACCTGAACCCAGACAGCTGTCAGTACAGGGTCTGCTCCGATCATTTCATCACTGGTAAGTCTTATCGATTTCGAGTTTAGTTTAGTTTAGCTGTTTTATGTTATGCCAACTAGGTGTTGACAATAAGACCAAGTTAGCCAACCATAGCTAGCTAAATAGCTTGTAGTCTAGCGTCTCCTCTCCCTCATAGGCGGCAGCGCGTGAGTTTCACGTTTTAGGGAAATACACCTTTGTAATAAAGCATTGCAAGTATCTATCATCACATTTTCAGATTAATGTAAGCCTACTATTCCTAATGTGATAAGCTGACTGGATAGTCATCATTTAATTTTTCTTTGCACAGGAAAAATGTGGTCATTGATAAACACATGTCATGCAATTCTACTACAATTTATATGACTGGAGACATATCAAAAATATTTTTTCACATGACAAGTCACGGGCTAGACTAGGCCTACTTTGCTGACACAGATAAATAAAAACCGATTTTAAAAAACAGCCTTGTCTTGGAATAAAACCATCTAATTTTGTCCTACGAAAAAGGGGAGACTCCAATTGTACATTTCAGCTTTTCATTTTTAATTTATTTGTAAGAATTTCTAAAAACATAATTCCACTTTGCATTATGGGATATTCCGTGTAAACTAGTGACACAAATCTCAATGTAATCCGGTTTAAATTCAGGCTGTAACACAACAAAATGTGGAAAAGGTCAAGGGGTGTGAAGGACATTTTTGTCCCAAAAAGCTCCATTGGCACTGAACCAATGCTAGTTTGTTGAGAACTTTATTCATAAGAGGAAAAATGGATGGACATTACAGCATAGGACAAAGGCCTCAATGGGATAGGACAACCTGCTGTGTTGACTATTGGTTGTTCCAGCCCAACAATATATTTAGTCTTTATTTGACACTTAACAATTAAGAGCCCTGATGGTACAGGTGACCTGAAGAAGTGATACTGTGACATCAGGCGGGCTTTTGATTTGTTTATGTACTGCTGTAGGTTCACCAGCTGACCTCTATAAAGACACCATGTCGACTGGATTCCCACTGTGGATTCCCACTGTGGATTCCCACTGTGGATTCCCACTGCTGCGGCAGCAGCATCCGTTTCTCCTTCTACTACTTAGTCCTTTTCCAGATATGAAAGGAGACATCCATCAGTTAGACAAATAACTGCTGATTAATTAAACAGAAACACAGTTTCATTGTAATTTATATTTATGTACACAGTAAATATATATAAATGCAATTTGGAACATGGAAAATAGTAGTGTTTATGATATTGTAAACGTTCTGTACTTTAATAATAGGCTATATTATGCCTGGGTGAAATGAAAAGTATTTTGTGTGTTATCTCTTCGTTGCGTTGCCCCATTGAATAAAATGTATTTCTTATGGCCTACCTATTCTTTCTTTTACAATTTTAACGCATTTAGCATAGACAAAGTCATTGTTGTATTAGTCCTAGGCAAACCATCTTCATTATCACAGTACCACCTCAAAGTGCCACTCAGATTTTCTGGGAGAAAAGTATCTGTCATTGAAATTGGTAGTAGGGGTTGTGTGTATGTTTTAAGCTAAGGATTTCCTGCTTCCAGACATTTCACTGCCTAGATTACAAGGATTGGATTTGCACTAAACAATTTAATGTCAGCACAAGGCATGTACAAAATGTAGTGTAATGATAAGTCTCATATACAGTACATTGTCTACTGGTATGGTTTTTAAATTGAGAACATATAGCCCAACAATATGTAAACAGTGTGTGAATTAAGCTATTCTCGGCTTCAGATGCACAGTGTCAAGGGGTGCATTGCAGATGCCCATAAGCCTAATGCCATGATACTGTACAGTAGGCCAGTGGTTCCCAACTCCGTTCCTCGAGTACCCCAACAGTACACACCCCAACAGTACACATTTCTATTGTAGCCTCGGGCAAGCAAACCTGATTCAACTTGTCAACTAATCATCAAAGCCCGGTTGCATCTAAACATCTTAAGGATTTACCTTAAGGAATAATGTCCCCTTACCTAAGGGAATTGTTTAAGGGTGTTGTATTTATTTTTGTATTTTATTTCACCTTTATTTAACCAGGTAGGCTAGTTGAGAACACCTTTATTTAACAAGGTAGGCCAGTTGAGAACAAGTTCTCATTTACAACTGCGACCTGGCCAAGATAAGCAAAGCAATGCAACACAAACAACACAGAGTTACACATGGAATAAACAAACGTACAGTCAATAACACAATAGAAAAATCTAAATACAATCTAAATACATGTGCAAATGTAGTAAGATTTGGGAGGTAAGGCATAAATAGGCCAATAGTGGCAAAATAATTACGATTTAGCATTAACTTTGGAGTGATAGGTGTGCAGAAGATGAACGTGCAAGTTGAGATACTGGGGTGCAACGGAGCAGAAAAATAAATAACAATATGGGGATGAGGTAGTTGGGTGAGCTATTTACAGATGGGCTGTGTACAGGTGCAATGATCGGTAAGCTACTCTGACAGCTGATGCTTAAAGTTAGTGAGGGAGATAGGAGTCTCCAGCTTCAGTGATTTTTGCAATTCGTTCCAGTCATTGGAAGCAAAGAACTGGAAGGAAAGGCGGCCAAAGGAGGAATTGGCTTTGGGGATGACAGTGAAATATACCTGCTGGAGTGCGTGCTACAGGTGGGTGCTGCTATGGTGACCAGTGAGCTGAGCTAAGGCAGGGCTTTACCAAGCAAATACTTTTGGATGACCTGGAGCCAGTGGGTTTGGCGACGAATATGAAGCGAGGGCCTGCCAACGAGAGCTTACAGGTCGCAGTGGTGGGTAGTATATGGGGCAAAATAGATGGCAATGGGATAGACTACATTCAATTTACTGAGTAGAGTTTTGGAGGCTATTTTGTAAATGACATCGCCGAAGTCAAGGATCGGTCGGATGGTCAGTTGCGAAATAGGAAGCCGATTCTAGATGTAATTTTGGATTGGAGATGCTTAATGTGATTCTGGAAGGAGAGTTTACAGTCTAACCAGACACCAAGGTATCACAGTGCTAGCTGTGCCATCAGAGACTCTGGGTTCGAGCCCAGGCTCTGTCGCAGCCGGCCGCAACCGGGAGGTCCATGGGGCGACGCACAATTGGCCTAGCGTCGTCCGGGTTAGGGAGGGTTTGGTCGGTAGGGATATCATTGTCTCATCGTGCAATAGTGACTCCTGTGGCGGGCCGGGTGCAGTGCACGCTGACCAGGTCACTAGGTGTACGGTGTTTCCTCCGACACATTGGTGCGGCTGGCTTCTGGGTTGGATGCGCTGTGTTAAGAAGCAGTGCGGCTTGTTTGGGTTGTGTTTCGGAGGATGCATGGCTCTCGACCTTCGTCTCTCCCGAGTCCGTACGGGAGTTGTAGCGATGAGACAAGACAGTAACTACTAACAATTGGATACTACGGAATTGGGGAGAAAAAGGGTGTAAAATAAAAATAATAAAAAAAGAATAAGCAGGCATCCTCTACTGACAGAATGAGTTCAATATCCTTCCATGATACCCGGGCCAGGTCCATTAGAAAGGCCTGCTCGTTCGCTGAAGTGTTTTAGGGAGCTTTTGACAGTGATGAGGGGTGGTCGTTTGACCGTGGACCCATTACAGCCGCAGGCAATGAGGCAGTGATCTCTGAGATCCTGGTTGAAGACAGCAGAGGTGTATTTAGAGGGCAGGTTAGTCAGGATGATATCTATGAGGGTGCCCATTTTTACGGATTTAGGGTTGTACCTGGTAGGTTCCTTGATAATTTGTGTGAGATTTGTGTGAGATATGGCTTAGATTGTAGGACGGCTGGGGTGTTAAGCATATCCCAGTTTATGTCACCTAACAGTACGAACTCTGAAGATAAATGGAGGGCAATTAATTCACAGGGCACAACTTAGGGCTGAGGGGGGTCTATAACAAGCGGCAACAGTGAGAGACTTATTTCTGGAAAGGTGGATTTTTTAAAGTAGAAGCTCGTATTGTTTGGGCACTGACCTGGATAGCATGACAGAACTCTGCAGACTATCTCTGCAGTAGATTGCAACTCCACCCCTTTGGAAGTGCTATCTTGGTGGAAAATGTTGTAGTTGGGGATGGAAATTTCAGAATTTTTGGTGGCCATCCTAAACCAGGTTTCAGACACAGCTAGGACATCAGGGTTGGTGGAGTGTGCTAAAGCAGTGAATAAAACTTAGGGAGGAGGCTTATGATGTTAACATGCATGAAACCAAGGCTTTTACGGTTAGAGAATTCAACAAATGATAGCGCCTGGGGAAAACGAGTGGAACTGTGGGATACAGGACCTGGGTTAACCTCTACATCACCAGAGGATCAGAGGAGGAGTATGATAAGGGTACGGCTAAAGGCTATAAGAACTGGTCGTCTAGTGTGTTGGGAACAGAGAATAAAAGGAGCAGATTTCTGGGCGTGGTAGAATAGATTCAGGGCATAATGTACAGACAAGGGTATGGTAGGATGTGAGTACAGTGGAGTTAAACCTAGGTGTTGAGTGATGATGCAAGAGGTTTCATCTATGGAGGCACCAGTTAAGCCAGGTGCGGTCTTAGCATGTGTGTGGGGTGGGACAAAGAGATATCTAAGGCATGTTGAGTGGGACTGTGGGCTCTATAGTGAAATAAAACAATAAGAACTAGCCAAGACAGCAGTAGACAAGGCAGAGAGAGCAGACCTTAGAGAGAGTCATAATACCATCACAGGTGTTGATCAGGAGAGCTAAGACAAAACGGTTAAATGGCGATGAATGGGCAGAGCGAGTCAGTTAGGTACATACAGGACCTGAGTTCGAGGCTGGGGCCGACAGGTAAACAAAATGAAGTACTGTGTTATTGAAACAGTCCAGGGGGCATCATCAGTGTAGCCGAGTGATCATAGGGTCAAAAGAGCAGCAATAGGTGAGTAGGTAAGTCAGGGTGCCGTTCGGTAGTCACTACTACGCTAGGCGAGCAGAGGACACAGAGTTCAGAAAAGCTAGCAGGCTGGGTCTAGTAGATTGTTCTTCGGCGACATCGTAACAGAATAGACTGTTGAGACTACATTGGACGATCACGACGGCAGTCCAGTCGTGATGGATTGGCGGGGCTCCGTTTCGACAATAAAGGGTCCAGGTCAACTGGCAAAAGAGGTATTGTTGCCCTAGAATTAGCTGGTATATGGGCTTAGCTCGAGGCTAGCTGGTGCTTGCTTCGGGACAGAAGCGTTAGCTAACAGTAGCCACTCATTTGCAGCTAGCTAGCTGCGATGATCCCGTGTAATGATCCAGAGCGGCAGGAATCCGGTGATGTGGTAGAGAGAAGCAGTCCGATATGCTTTGGGTTGATATCGCTCTGTGCAGACTGGCAGGTATTGTCTGAACTAATGCTGGATGCTGACTGAGAAAAAGCTGAAGACCGCTAGCCATTGCTAACAAAGACTAGTAGCTAGTTAGCTGGCTAGCTCCTGATGGAAGTTTCAGAAATTAGGAATCCATACCACATTGGGTGAGACGGGTTGCAGGAAAGTATATTTAGTTTGTAGATATAAAGTCCTGCTATTTAAACGGGATAAGACAAAAACAAACACACACTTCCAACTGCTATGCCATCTTGGTTGGCTGATCCAGGATCTCTCAAACGTTTAGGGCCTCTCAAACGTTTTCCTTAGGTAAGGGCATGCTTAAGGGTTTTACGGTAGTTTGAAGACATGTAAGACAGAAAGAGTCTCTAGTTACCATGGAGACAACCTGATTCACTGACTCAACATCTCCTTAAAGAGATCACATTTATTTTGGGGGATTGCAAAATATAACTTCTACATTCAAGACAGGGGAACCAAATTGATTCATAAGAGATTAAAACTCATTTATTTTAGTTACTTTTTTTCTCAACTTATTTCTATTACTTTCCAGCACATCAATTTAACTTATAATACATTTATTTTTAAACCTGTATTTAACTAGGAAAGTCAGTTAAGAGCAAATTGTTATTTACAATGACGGCCTAGGAACAGTGGGTTAACTGCCTTGTTCAGGGGCAGAATGACCGATTTTTACCTTGTCAGCTCGGGGATTCGATTTAGCAACCTTTCAGTTACTGGCCCAACACTCTAACCACTCAGCTACCTGCCACCCCTACATGACCAAAAGTATGTGGACATGTGGATGAACGGGCATGGGCATTAATATGGAGTTGGTCCCCCCTTTGCTGCTATAACAGCCTCCACTCGTCTGGGAAGGCTTTCCACTAGATGTTGTAACATTGCTGCAGGGATTTGCTTCCATTCAGCCATAAGAGCATTAGTGAGGTTGGGCACTGATGTTGGGAAATTAGGCCTGCCTCAATTCACCCCAAGGGTGTTCGATGGGGTTGTATGCGGCTGCTCGGCCATGGAAACCCATTTCATGAATATCCCGACGAACAACTATTGTGCTGACGTTGCTTCCAGAGGCAGTTTGGAACTCGGTAGGGAGTGTTGCAACCGAGGACAGACTATTTTTATGCGTGCTAAGTAGCCAACAAACACCAACAAACTCTATTGTGTCTGAGCCCTAAGAAGACAAGGCTAGTCAGTGCATGTGAGGTGACTGGGGCCCATACAGGTTATGGTGATTAGACTGACAGGCCGATCTGTTGTATTAACACTTTACAGTGTGACACTGCTTGTAGACAGACGGGCTATAAGCTGTCATGACAGCACAGAGCTGGATTCCAGCAAGGGACTGTGGAATCTAGCCTGGGAAGTCCTGCCTAACCCTAACCCTCTCTGGCTGGCTGTGGATCTGACATAGCAGTCCCAGCGCTAGGGATTTGGATTATGGGCACACAGACACTAGCGAGGTCTTACACACACACACTCGGACGTACACACACACACACACATCAACGCACGCACGCACCCACACACGCACACACACACACACACACACACACACACACACACACACACACACACACACACACACACACACACACACACACACACACACACACACACACACACACACACACAGGTAGATTTACATCTTCTCATTTGCACCCAGGTCCAACCACCACATTCAGCCAACCAGACAAGTCTTACATAACTTACAGCCAGCATTGGATCTGGGATGTGTGTTATTTTTAGCCTGTACTTTCTATCAAATGTTTGTCTACTATTCCTGCACTGACCTAGTATATGTCTAATAGAAGTATACCAAGGCCTCTACATGTCTTTGTCGCACACCAAGGTTATTATAGTAAATGAAAAATGTAACTACACAAAAACATTTTGGGCAAAAATCGAATGGGGTTTTCAGGCATTTTCTTCTAATGGGGTTTTCAAACTTCTGAATCTGGCAGGAACATTCTGCCAGGAGATGGTAATACAAATAGGGCTAGCTTGTGCTATTAGGCTACTAGCTATCACCAGTGGAAATGCACGGTAACAGGGAAGAAATCCCAAGGGCAAGCACGGAGCGTGATCAATGGCAGCAGCAAACCCAAAACCAGTGGTTGGTCGAAAAACGGAAAAGCCCTGCATGGGATTATTTTGATTACATTGCTGAGAGACAAAAGTAAATGTATTGGAGTGTCAGAACATTCTTAGAAAAAAGGGTTGCAAAAGGGTTCTTCAGCTGTCCCCATAGGAGTACCCGTTTGGGATCCAGGTTGAATCCTTTTGGGTTCTGTGTAGAACCCTCTGTAGAAAGTGTTCTACAGGGAACCCAAAAGGGTTTTACCTGCAATCAAAATGGGTTTTTCAAAGGGTTTTCCTATGGGAACAATTGAAGAACCATTTAAGGTTCCAGAGGAACCTTTTTTTGTCTAAGAGTGTAGTGTGTGGTACAGAGATCAAAGGGGGAAAAAAACTCCCAACTTAAAAGTTTATCTGATCAGCGCTCCCAAAGAAGCATACAAACTATTTGAGGATAAAGACAAGGTGAGAGACAGCCACCAGCTAGCAGTAACAATAGCTGCACGTCAACATTGCCAACGACAACCTCTTCCCAAGGAAAACCAACTTTAGCATTGTGCTTGAGAAGAGCAGAAACGTGGCAACCTCATCCAATGAGCATAAAAACAGAGAAGCATTGGTGTAGTTATTCAATGATTCTGGCAAGTCCACAAGACTGTGTGAGGAGCAAGCCTTCTGAAAATTCAACGAGACACTTGATCCTAAATTCAAAACTCCTGGAGCTGATAGAATAAATTGTTGCTTTGCAGGAGATTATGAAAGAGGCAAGAAAAGTAACCTGTTGTGTTTGCAGATGGAGCGAGAAAGGACTGTTTTGTTTATGGGCATATCAGCATGCTTCTATCACCCCTCCTCTAGCAAGGCACAGCAAATATACCTGATTCAACTTATTGGGGTTCCGGTCCCGGTTGCATAAAACATCTTAAGTCAATTTCCACCTCATCTATTCCCTTAAAGTTCCCTTAACTGTCAGTTGCGGAAAACATTTTAAGTTGAATCTTAAATTAAGTGAAATAGTTAAGGGTGCCCATGAGGTCCATTAAGGTCCCTTAAGTGCTTCATTAAGTATGGATATCAATGTAAACAGCATTTGTGGAAGTGAATGTTGCTTTCCTCTGCCCTGTTTGCAAAAGGAAAACATCAATCAATAGCTGGGTGTATACTTAGCTATTCAATGGAAGGTGCACAATATGTTCTGGGATTCCTCCAATGGCATTGAGCAGTACACCACATCAGTCATTGGTTTCATCAATAAGTGCATTGATGACGTCATCCCCACAGTGGCCGTACGTACATGCCCCAGCCAGAAGCCATGAGCTAAAGGCTAGAACTGCCACTTTCAAGGAGAGGGACTCTAACCTGGAAGCTTTTAATAAATCCCGCTATGCTCTCCGACAAACCATCAAACAGGCAAAACGTCAATACAGAACTAAGATCAAAGTATACTACACTAGCTCTGACCCTCGTCAGATGTGGCAGGGCTTGCAAACCATTACAGACTACAAAGGGAAGCACAGCCAAGAGCTTCCCAGTGACACAAGCCTACCAGATGAGCTAAGCTACTTCTATGCTCACTTTGAGGCAAATAACACTGAAACATGCATGAGAGCACCAGCTGTTCCAGAAGACTGTGTGATCACTCTCTCTGCAGCCGATGTGAGTAAGACCTTTAAAACAGGTCAACATTCACAAGACCGCAGGGCAGATTACCAGGACGTGTCTGCAAGCATGCGCTGACCAACTGGAAATTGTATTCACTGACATTTTCAAACTCTCCTTGTCCGAGTCTGTAATAACATGTTTTAAGCAGACCCCCATAGTCCCTGTGCACAAAAACAGGTAGCCTGCCTAAATGACTACCGACCCGTAGCACTCACATCTGTAGCCATGAAGTGCTTTGAAAGGCTGGTCATGGCTCACATCAACACCATTATCCCAGAAACTATAGACCCCCTCCAATTTGCATACCGCCCTAACAGATTTACAGATGATGCAATCTCTTATGCACTCCACACTTTCCTTTCCCACCTGGACAAAAGGAACACCTATGTGAGAATGCTATTCATTGACTACAGCTCAGCGTTCAACACCATAGTACCCTCAAAGCTCATCAATAAGCTAAGGACCATGGGACTAAACACCCCCCTCTGCAACTGGATCCTGGACTTCCTGACAGGTCGCCCTCAGGTGGTAATGGTAGGAAACAACACATCCATCACACTGATCCTCAACACAGGGGCCCCTCAGGGGTGCATGCTCAGTCCCCTCCTGTACTACCTTTTCACTCATGACTGCACGGCGAGGTACGACTCCAACACCATCATTAAGTTTGCCAATGACACAACATGGTAGGCCTGATCACCGACAATGACAAGACAGCCAAAAGGGAGGAGGTCAGAGAACTGGCCGTGTAGTGCCAGGACAACAGCCTCTCCCTCAATGTTATCAAGACAAAGGAGATGATTGTGGACTACAGGAAAAGGAGGACCAAGTACGCCCCCATTCTCATCGACGGGGTTGTAGTGGTTGGGAGCTTCAAGTTCCTTGGTGTCCACATCACCAACAAACTAGCATGGTCCAAGCACACCAAGATAGTCGTGAGGAGGGCATGACAAAACCTATTCCCCCCAGGAGACTGAAAAGATTTGGAATGGGTCCTCAGATCCTCAAAAAGTTATACAGCTGCACCGTCAAGAGCATTCTGACTGGTTGCATTACTGCCTGGTAGGGCAACTACTCGGCTGCTGACCGCAAGGCACTACAGAGGGTAGTGCGTACGGCCCAGTTCAACACTGGGGCAAAGCTTCCTGCCACCCAGGACCTCTATACCAGGCGGTGTCAGAGGAAGGCTCTAAAAATTGTCAAAGACCCCAGCCACCTTAGTCATAGACTGTTCTCTCTGCTACCGCACGGCAAGCTGTACCAGAGCGCCAAGTCTAGGTCCAAGAGGCTTCTAAACAGCTACCCCCAACCCTAACCCTAACCCTAACCCTACCCCCAAGTCATAGAACTCCTGAAAATCTAATGAAATTGCTACCCAGACCATTTGCATTCCACCCCCCTTTTTTTACACCGCTGCTGCTCTCTGTTGTTATCATCTATGCATAGTCACTTTAATAATTCTACCGACATGTACATGTTACCTCAATTACCTCGACTAACCGGCGCCCCTGCACATCGACTCTGTTCCGGTACCCCCCTGTATATAGTCTCACTATTGTTATTTTATTGCTGCTCTTTCATTAATTGTTACTTTTATTTCTTATTATTTTTTGTACTGCATTGTTGGTTAGGGTCTCGTAAGTAAGCATTTCACTGTAAGGTCTACACCTGTGACTAATATCATTTGATTTGATTTGAATCCATGGCTTCAAAGCTAGCTAGCTAGCTACCTACTTGTGTAACCTCAAGTTACACAACTAACAATAACCCCAACCTCAAGATACACAACTAACTCTAACCTCAACCTCAAGTTAGTCAACTACCCCTAACCCTCCCAAGTTAAACAACTGTTTCCCAAATAGCAACCTATTCCCTACATAGTGCACTACTTTTGTGATAGTGGTGCCCTATATCGGGAATAGGGGGAATAGGGTTAAAATTCGGTCCATGACTCATGACAGTGGAAGGAAGATAAGGGCTTTCAAAGAGCTTGGTTGGAATGGTTTGCAGTGCTATGACATGTCAAGGACTTATTTCTATTGTGGTCCTCAAAATGCTTTCACAAACAGAGTGCTTTCACTGGTTGGTTGGTGGGCACAAAGGAAGTGTGTCTTGCTGCCACCCATCCCTGTTGGCATTGTGCTTGTTTCAGGCAGATTGCTCAAGACTGACTTTGAAATTGGACGTCTGTCCATGTCTTGAGGATGTCGGGAAATGACAAAAAGGGAGTGCTATTGCAATTCTGATTTTGTGGAAATATCGTGCAACCTGTCCTTTAACCTTTAACTTCGAAATGTAACATTTGGAGAAACAGAATGATGCTGGGCAGGAGGAGTAAACCCAGGGTGTGAAAAACACGTTGAAATGTAATGTTTGGAACAACTTTGAAATTTGACGTTTGGAGAAACGTGGATAAACATCAGAATCTGAAATCAAATTGGTTAAACCGTGAGATCTTGTTGCTTGTTTGCTGTGAGCGGATGTCACGCCCTGACCTTAGAGAGCTTTTATTGTCTTTAATTTGGTTTGGTCAGGGTGTGATTTGGGTGGGAATTCTATGTTCCTTTTTTCTATGTTTTGTATTTCTTTGTTTTGGCCGGGTCTGGTTCTCAATCAGGGACAGCTGACTATCGTTGTCTCTGATTGGGAACTATACTTAGGTAGCTTTATCCCACCTATGTTTTGTGGGTAGTTATTTTCTGTTTAGTGTTTTCTGCACCTGACAGGACTGTTTCGGTTTGGTTTAGTCTCTTTGTTATTTTGTTCCAGTGTTCAGTTCAATAAAAGTCATGAACACTTACCACGCTGCGCTTTGGTCCGATTCTTCCTCTTCAGACGACGACACCCGTTACAGCGGAGTTTGCCTGTGATGCACTCTTCCCCACTCTGCTGAGGCGTGGGCACTGGGCAGACGCGCCGGTGTTTGTGTGTTTGTGTGTCAGTCTGGAAGCATGTGTGAGCTCAGTGTGAGTGGAGAGGTTCTGTTACCAGCGTGTTATTGACTGACGGCTTGGCTCCACCGTTGCCAGGGCCCACTGTTATGAGAGGCTCAGGCCAGACATGGAGAGAGGGAGGGAGGGAGAGAAGGGGGAGAGTACGGGCGACTCCACTCTGTGTGAATGGGTTGTGTTCACGCAACAGACAGACACTGTTTGGCATCGAGCGCTAGTGGTGTGTATTTATCCCCATTATCGCAGCAGACTGGTGGAAGGTGACTGGGGCTTGGGTTGGGGCCAGGCACCCCAGGTTCTGTGCCATACAGCCACTCTGCCATCTCTGCTGTGTGTATGTTTTGGAAGTGTGATCACTGATGAAGAACGGCCATGTGTTGCCATGTCTGCACTAAAAGGTGTGCCTTTTGTGTACGTGTGTGTGTGCGTACCTTGGCTCAGTACTATGGGTCTCAGTGGGCCCTAGGAACACTGTCTGCCAACATCAGAACTGCATTCACACCCACACACACACACACACACTTCAAGTGTCCTGGCTCAATCCTCTCGGTCTTCTACTCCAAACATCCATCTTTCTCAATGGAAGTGTGCTGTAGTGCTGTAGTCAGCTTGTGAACAGGCAGAGTGATTATCAGACAGCTAGCTACCTCTTTAGCATTAGCAACATCTCTGACAACCAGCCAGCTAGAGAGGTAGAGCCTAGGGATATAATACAATGCCATTGTGGTTTAACTTCTTAATGAGAGGCTCTTCCTCTCTAGGTGACTATGGTGCTACTGAAATCTATAGTGAACGTTAGGCAACCCCTTCCCTTAGTCAGTTGGTTGCCAAGCAAAAGTGAAAACTAGGAGCCACACACATACAGAAACACATGATTTTTATATTTTCTGTTGCTCAAAGCAGAAGTTTCTCAGGCTCTGTCTTGCCATCTGATGTAACTGGTGTCTGTGCCACTGCCAGGTCAGGCTAACTGCAAACAGGGGGAAGTCAAAGCACTACTTAGGTTACATCTCAAATGGCACCCTATTCCGTATATAGTGCACTACTTTTGACCAGGGCCCATAGGCCAGCCATAGGAAATAGAGTGCAAATTAGGATTCTCAGTACAAAAAGCCCCTGATAGCTATCAAATTATTTCTCAGCCACAAATCACATCTCTCTCTCTCTCCCTCTCTCCTTCTTCCTCTCTCTCTCTCTCTCTCAGACAGTGTGCATGCACTCATATGTCTGCGTATTTGTTTTGTGACTTTGTGCTGGCTGTGTGTGTGTTTGTGTGTGTGTGTGTGTGTGTGTGTGTGTCTGGGTTCTACATTAACCCCATAAGGGTTCTACCTGGAACCAAATGGGTTCTACCTGGAACAGCCGAAGAACGCTAAGGTTCTAGATAGCACTTTTTTTCCTGAGTGTAGGGTTTCCCTCCCCAGTCAGCTGTTGAGAGTAGAGTAGTTAGTAGTACTGTTGTTGTTTATGGTATCCTCTTTTCCCTCACATCATGCCACAGCAGGCTGCCTGCAGCGTTGACTTCTACTTTTCAGGTTTCTATTGTTGTGGGGAGGAAGCAATATGAATTGAACAAGCTGCAGTAGCGCTAGCTGCAGTTGCAGTAGCGCTAGCTGCAGTAGCGCTAGCTGCAGTAGCGCTAGCTGCAGTAGCGCTAGCTGCAGTGCCAAAGACAGACAGACAAGGAGTTTAGGAGAGACAACAACCCAGGGATCAAAGACAGGCTAGAGACAAATGTCTTCTGTCCTCACCACCAGATAATATTTGTTTTCTGTCTGTCTGTCTGTCTGTCTGTCTGTCTGTCTGTCTGTCTGTCTGTCTGTCTGAGTAATAGCTGAGGCCTGTAGCTCTGGCAGCTCTGGGTTACTGTAGACAGCAGCTGCTGAAGAAGCCTACTCTCTGTCATGGCATAGTGACCAGATGAACAGTGGGCTGGTGCTCACCAGGGGGGTGTAGGGGGAGACTATCTGGACATATGGACTTGTCTGTCTGCTTCCTCCATCATCTGCCTTATCAATAGCCTTATCTGGTTACATCATTACATCTGACTGAAACTTTATTTGGGATGTTCCTTTATTAACATGCCCACTTCTGTTAGTTGCCCTCTCTTCTCTTTCGGCCCACACCTTCTTAGGTCAGGGTGTCTGGGACCATTTAAAGGGCCCTGTCTTTGGGCAGCCTCGGGGGCTGGAAGGGGGTGGATTGGTGTAGTATGGCTTTCAGTTTGAAGCCCTGTGTGGTTTGACAGGCTGGTGTGGTGTGGTGGTGTGGTGTGGTGAAGGAAAGGAAAGGAAAGGAAAGATGATTACTCTGTGCCAAATGTTGGCTGATGGCTTGGCTGGCTCCATGAGGCCCAGAATCAAAAGGCTCTTTACGAGGTGTTGTAAAGAAGAAAGGTTGGTTAGAAGGAGTGTGCTGTGTGCTTAACTCTCTGCCTGCCTCAGACTGAGACTCCAAGACTAATTCCACTTTTAACATGGACCCTGAGGACACAAGCAGTTACCAGTCCCACCTGCTGCCTTCCTGCTCTGCTCTGGGCTGCCGACCTTGTCTGGAAGAGAGGGCATAGGTGTGTGTGTGTGCGTGTGTGCGTGTGTGCGTGTGTGTGTGTGTGCGTGCTTGTATGTGAATAAAACTTGTCAGAATTCCGAACTCCAGGTGTAAGTGTTCAAATATTGAAAAACCCATTTATGCTATGTTCGCATTAGTGGATCAGGGATTGATATATGTACATGATATGTGCATTTCTCTCTCTCTCTCCCCTCGCACTCTCTCTCTCTTTCTTTCTCTCTCTCTCAGACGGTATGTCTGCGTATGTGTTTTGTGACGTTGTGTTGGTTATGACAGTGGGGTGGTTTAGGTTGGGGGGGTTCTCTGCTCCTGTCTGTCCACGTTAGTGTGCCTCCTCTCCTCTCCTCTCTAGGTTGGGGGGTTCTCTGCTCCTGTCTGTCCACTTTAGTGTGCCTCCTCTCCTCTCCTCTCCTCTCCTCTCCTCTCCTCTCCTCTCCTCTCCTCTCCTCTCCTCTCCTCTCCTCTCCACTCCACTCCACTCCACTCCACTCCACTCCACTCCACTCCTCCTCCTTCCCTTTCCTCTCTTCTCCCTCTCATAATTTCTTCCCCTCTGAGTGGTCAGCCAGCCCAGTTTTATCACAGACCTCCTTTCAAAGGCAGCAAGCCTCTCAGGGCCCCCAGGCTGGGAGGCGAGAGGAGAGTAGGAGGGTGTGTGTGTGTGTGTGTGTGTGTTTTCGGGGGGGGGGGGGTTCAGGTAGTGAGCTTTCTGACAGCTGTTAAAGGAACTGCTACCGCTCAGCACCTTTAATGAAGGAAAGCAACCCCCACAGACACACACACACGTACTCAACAGTGTGTGTCTTTAACTCACACAATAGAGACCTGACTTTCCCGGTTGAAAGGTATACAGTGATTCAAGAGAGCTTACAGCAATAGAGCTTGAACAGCAATGTCATTATTGGCAATGTTTCAACCACAGGGGTATAGAGCTGATGTGAGTAAGATGGAAAAGTTAGCCCGTGGTTGGTGCATGAACTGTCAATCCATATGAACAGCCATGAAACCGCAGAGGGAGACTATAAAGCATTGCATCAGATCTTCTGGAAAAAGGCAATGTGATGAAAAGAGGAAGGAAACATGCGTCTGCTGGAGGGCCTTGAGAGAGAGAGAGGTAAAGGCAATAAATAGGCCTGAGAGGCAAAAATAATTACAATTTAGCATTAGTACTGGAGTGATAGATGTGCAGATGATGATGTGCAAGTAGAGATACTGGGGTGCAAAAGTCGGGTGTGGTATTAACATACAGTATGGCTGTGTACAGGTACAGTGATTGGTAAGCTGCTCAGACAGCTGATGCTTAAAGTCTTTACCTAGCAAAGGTAGGGCTTTACCTAGCAAAGACTTACAGATGACCTGGAGCCAGTGGGTTTGGCAACGAATATGAAGCGAGGGCCAGCCAATGAGAGCATACAGGTCGCAGTGGTGGGTAGTATATGGGGCTATTGTGGGGGTATTTTGGTGGAGTAAACATCCATAGAAATGTGAAGCATCCAGAGTTCCCTGTCTGTAGTGCAAGTAGTAAAGTATGGCCCTTTCTCCCTGCAGTGCCACAGTCTCATGGGTAGAGGTGCCATGGGTTGAGGTGCCAGGGGTATCGTAGGGAGGCTCTGCCCAGTGTGCCAGATTGTCTATCTGCCCCACTGTTCCACAGCCGCTTCTCAATCTGGTGCCCCTTGCCATTCTGTGTGGCCACTACCTAGTCTACACACATACCAGACACTACTAGGTGTTTCTCTCTCTCTCGCTCGCTCTCTCTCTCTCTCTCTCTCTCTCTCACTCTCACTCTCACTCTCACTCTCACACACACTCACACACACACAGTACACACAGTACACATACAAAACTGGTATCTGACCTTAACCGACACACATGCCTCACTGTCTAGTATCTGACCGTAACCGACACACAAGCCTCACTGTCTAGTAACTGACCGTAATAGACACATATGCCTCGCTGTCTGGTATCTGACCTTAACCGACACACATGCCTCACTGTCTAGTATCTGACCGTAACCGACACACAAGCCTCACTGTCTAGTAACTGACCGTAATAGACACATATGCCTCGCTGTCTAGTATCTGACCGTAACCGACACACAAGCCTCGCTGTCTGGTATCTGACCGTAACAGACACATATGCCTCGCTGTCTGGTATCTGACCGTAACAGACACACATGCCTCACTGTCTGGTATCTGACCATAACAGACACATACAGCTTCAGGTCTGTACTCTGGGTTCTTTAAGGAAGTTAGAGATGCAGATAGACTCCCACCTGTACCGCTCTATCTACACAGATCCCTGTACATCACTACAACTAGCACATACTTTCATGGCACATTGGAACAGTACAGCGTGTGAATCAGGAGAGAGAGCAGAGTGAACAGAGAATCCCACTTGCAAATCAAATGGAGTCTAGTCTGCAGAGACTGGGCAGAGCCACTGAATGGGGGAGGGCCCACTCTAAACTAAGAGGCCACAGTTCTATTCGCATACACGTGAGCACGCACACAAAAATACATACGCAGGCAAGAACGCATGCTTGCGAGCACACACAAACACACATATAACAAGCACAAACACACACACACACTAACTCCCTCACATGCCAAGACTCACCCTGGAATAGTGTCCCAGTGAAGATTCAATCACACCCACAGTCACGTAGACCAAATCTGCAGGCAGCCTATTGTGAAGGAATAGTTGTTCCTCTGCCAGGGTGTCATATGCTAGCTAGCTGCTCGGTTAAAGCCAGGGTTGCGCAACAACACAGAAACACAGTAATGCCTTTGCTTTGCTCACAGTTGAATTGTTATTGGACACATGCTGTACATCACAGCACAGCTCCTCTTCTTTTCTAGAGACCACAAAACAACAGACAGGTTTTGATGGTCAACCAAAAAGCACCTCCTCTTTGGTTCCCTGTGTATCCTTTCTTCTTTCTCTTCTTCTATTGTATCAGTTGAACTTCAAGGGAAGTCATTTGGCCCAGTTGACGTTGACCTAGAATTTAATGCAATTGACCTTCAGCTACATGTCTATTTCTGTCTGGTGTACTTAGCACATCTAATGAGGTACAGTGTAAGGATGTTACTCCGCAGATAGAGGCTGAAGGTGTGTGTGTGTGTCCCAGCATGTGTGCTTCTGCGTGTGTGCGCATGAACGTGTGCGCGTGACTCTGGGATTAGTGTAAGTCATGGCAGTGCAGCTGGACCATGTGTGTACAGAGGCCACTGAGAGATAGGGATTAGAGGTAAACTGATACTTAGTACGAAATGTAGGAAATGAGCAGCGGCTAACTCTCCCCTCCCCTCCCCTCCCCTCCCCTCCCCTCCCTTCCTCTCGTCCATCACCAGCCTTCAGCTCTCCGGAGGAAGATTGTCATGCAAACTGAGGCCCAGGTTTCAGAACTGATAAGAGGGCCTCTCATTTCAGAGGCCTTTTTTTCTCTAAACAAAGATGAGCTGGGTTTGGGAGACAGTGAGTGACAGGAAGAGACATGGACAGGGGGGGTTGATTGAATAGCTCCATGTCATCATTCAAGTGGGCCATCTTGCCTGGGGTGGGGTAAATGTGGAGGGATATTTGGATAGGTATGGAGCGTGTGTGTTTGTCAAATAAAATAAAATAATTATTGGTCACATACACATACCGTATTTAGCAGATATTATTGAGGGTGTAGCTAAATGCTTGCGTTCCTAGCTCCAACAGTGCAGTAGTATCTAACTAAATGCTTGTGTTCCTAGCTCCAACAGTGCAGTAGTATCAAACAATTCACAACAATAAACACAAATCTAAAAGTAAAAGAATGGAATTAAAAAAGATATAAATATTAGGAGTGGCATTGACTAAAATACAGTAGAATAGAATGCAGTATAAATATGAGATGAGTAAAGCAGTATGTAAATATTATTTAAGTGACTAGTGTTCCATTATTAAAGTGGCCAGGGATTCCAAGTCTATGTCTATAGGTCAGCAGCCTCTAAGGTGCAGGGTTGCTTAACGAGGTGGAAGCATCTGTTAAAGTTTGTG
This sequence comes from Oncorhynchus mykiss, assembly GCF_057628025.1. Lineage (NCBI taxonomy): Eukaryota > Metazoa > Chordata > Actinopteri > Salmoniformes > Salmonidae > Oncorhynchus > Oncorhynchus mykiss. The sequence goes on along the minus strand of NC_143030.1, from coordinate 69,962,197 downwards.
AGGGTTTTCTTCAGCCTCCTCAGGTTGAAGAGGCGTTGTTGCGCCTTCTATAACACACTGTCTATATGGGTGGACCATTTCAGACTGTTAGTGATGTGTACGCCGAGGAACTTGAAGCTTTCCACTGCTCCACTGTGGTCCCATCAATGTGGATAGAGGCATGTTCCCTCTGCTGTTTCCTGAAGTCCACGATCAGCTCCTTTATTTTGTTGACATTGAGTTAGACGTTATTCTCCTGGCACCACTCTACTGGGGCCCTCACCTCCTCCATGTAGGCTGTCTCTTCATTGTTGGTAATCAAGCCTACTACTGTTGTGTTGTCTGCAAACTTGAGGATTGAGTTTGAGGCGTGCGTGGCCACGCAGTCATGGGTAAACAGGGAGTACAGGAGGGGGCTGAGCACACACCCTTGTGGGGCTCCTGTGTTGAGGATCCACAAAGTGGAGGTGTTGTTTCCTACCCTCACCACCTGGGGGACGGCCCGTCAGGAAGTCCAAGACCCAGTTGCACAGGGCTGGGTTCAGACCCAGGGCCCAGATGAGCTTGGAACCCGTGTTGAATGCTGAGCTATGGTCAATGAACAGCATTCTTACATAGGTATTCCTCTTGGATAGGGCAGTGTGCAGAGCGATGGCGATTGCATCGTCTGTGGATCTATATGGGGCGGTAAACAAATTGAAGTGGGTCTAGGGTGTCAGGTAGGGTGGAGGTGATATGATCCTTAACTAGCCCCACAAAGCACTTAATGATGACAGAAGTGAGTGCTATGGGGCGATAGTCATTTAGTTCAGTTACCTTTGCTTTCTTGGGTACAGGAACAATGGTGGACATCTTGAAGTAAGTGGGGACAGTAGACTGGGATAGGGAGAGATTGAATATGTCTGTAAACACTCCAGCCAGCTGGTCTGCGCATGCTTTGATGACGCGGCTAGGGATGCCGTCTGGGCCGGCAGCCTTGCGAGGGCTAACAGGCTTAAATGTCTTACTCATGTCGGCCAAGGAGAAGGAGAGCCCACAGTCCTTTGTAGTGGGCTGTGTATGTGGCGCTGTGTTATCCTCAAAGCTGGCGAAGAAGGTGTTTAGCTTGTCCGGAAGCAAGACGTTGGTGTCCGCGACGTGGCTGGTTTTCCATTTGTAGTTAATGTCTGAGCCGTTGAATTGCGACTCCACTTTGTCCCTATACTAACGTTTTGCTTGTTTGATTGCCTTATGGCGGGAATAACTACACTGTTTATATTTGGCCATATTCCCAGTCACCTTGCCATGGTTAAATGCAGTGGTTCATTTTTCAGTTTTGCGCGAATGCTGCCATCTATCCATGGTTTATGGTTTGGGTAGGTTTTAATAGTCACACTAGATACAACATCTCCTATACACTTCCTGATGAACTGACTCACCGTATCGGTGTATTCTGTTATTCTCAGAGGCTACCCGGAACATATCCCAGTCGGCGTGATCAAAACAATCTGGAAACATGCATTCCGATTGGTCAGACCAGCATTGAATAGACCTTAGCATGGGTACTTCCTGTTTGAGTTTCTGCCTATAGGAAATGAGAAGCAAAATGGAGTTGCAATCAGATTTGCCGATGGGAGGGCGGGAAAGGGCCTTGTAGGCATTTCGAAAAGTTGAGTAGTAGCGGTACAATGGTTTACCAGCACGAGTACTACCGTCAATGTGTTGGTAGAACTTCGGTAGCGTTTTCCTACAATAAATGTGGCCTCAAGATATGTGGTTTCCAATTTTCATAAAGTCCACTGTAGTTCTTTGAGGACCGTCTTGGTATTGTTTTGAGCGGGAATATACACGGCTGTGACTATAACCAAAGAGAATTCTCTTGGGAGGTAATATGATTGGCATTTGATTGTGAAGTATTCAAGATCGGGTGAACAGAAGGACTTGAGTATCTGTATGTTATCACAATCACACCAAGGGTAGTTCATCATGAAACATACACCCCTGCCTTTCTTCCCAGAGAGTTCTTTATTTCTGTCTGTGTAATGTTTTGAGAACCCAGCTGGCTGTATGGACGGGGACAGTATATCCCGAGAGAGCCATGTTTCTGTGAGTATGTGACAATCCCTGATGTCTCTTGAAGGAGATCCTCACCCTGAGCTCATCTACTTTATTATCCAGAGACTGAACATTAGCGAGTAATATATTCTGAAGCGGTGGATGGTGTGCACGCCTCTTGAGTCGGACTAGAAGTCCACTCCGAATACCTCTTCTCCGCCGGCAATGTTTTGGAGCAGCCTCTGGAATAAGTTAAATGGGGGGCACGAACAAAGGATCCAACTTGGAAAGTCGTATTCCTAGTCGTAATGCTCGTGAGCTACCACCACTCTGATATCCTAAAGTTGTTTCCGGCTGTATACAATAATACAAAAAAATCTGGGCTAATAATGTAACAAATAACACACTAAAAAACGAAATATTGCAAAGTTCCTTAGGAGCTAAAAGCAGAGCTGCCATATCTGTCGGCACCATCTTATTATGTGTGTGTGTGTGTGTGTGTGTGTGTGTGTGTGTGTGTGTGTGTGTGTGTGTGTGTGTGTGTGTGTGTGTGTGTGTGTGTGTGTGTGTGTGTGTGTGTGTGTGTGTGTGTGTGTGTGTGTGTGTGTGTGTGTGTGTGTGTGTGTGTGTGTGTGTGTGTGTGTGCGTGTGTGAGAGAGAGAGAGAGAGAGAACAGGAGTCAGGTTCTATTCTACTATGGCAGGAACCAGTTCATGTTGTTGACAGATCCAGATTGATTTTTATGTTCTCCGCTGTCCTAGTTTCTCTCTCTCCCTCTCCCCCCCCCCTCTCTTTCTCTCACTCTTGTTCAATCTCTCAGCCTCTCAGACCATCTAATTTACTATCCATTTCTTGTTCCTACACAGGGTTTGTCCTTATCAAAGGACTTGTCAAACACATCGCCCCAGAGTCTTGTTTACTGCTGTTAGTATTGCATAAAAGTTCACACCACACTCACTGAGGTTCTACTAAAAAGTAATAATACATGCCATTTACCCGTTTATCCAAAGCAATTTACAGTCATGTGTGTATACGTTTTATGTATGGGTGGCCCCGGGAATCGAACCCACAACCCAGGCAGTGCAAGCACCATGCTCTACCAACTGAACTCTTCTCTGACCCTGTGTTCAAATCAAATTGTCAAATCAAATGTCAAATATACATATTATGCAGATGTTTTTGCCGGTATAGCTAAATGCTTATGTTCCAACAGTGCAGTAATACCTAACCGAATGCTATAGTGTTTGTAACATACAGGGCCAAGAGGATTGCTGCAACTCCAAATCAAATCAAATTTATTGGTCACATACACATGGTTAGCAGATGTTGATGTGAGTGTTGCGAAATGCTTGTGCTTCTAGTCCCTACAGTGCAGTAATATCTAACAAGTAATCTAACAATTCCACAACAACTACCTAATACACAAAAATCTAAAAGGATGGAATAAGAATATATACATATAAATATATGGATGAGCGATGACCGAGCGGCATAGGCATGATGCAATAGATGGTATAAAATACAATATATACATATGAGATGAACTGCTGCAGAAGCAGTGTGCATACCAAATAGCACCCTATTCCCTATTTAGAGCACCGTTTTTGACCTGGGCCCATAGGGCTCTGGTCCAAAGTAGTGCACAATAGGGAAAAGGTGTCCATTTGGGTCACAGACACAGTCATCTGTTTTAACGAATGGTTAGAGTAGAGAGGTTGATGTGTTACTTCAGTATTGGGACTGTTCCTGAGACTGATCTAAAACACATTTTCCTCAAGCACAATGAAGCTGTTAGACATTTAGGAATTTAGGCTGTAGACTTAGAATACGGTTAGTTTGATATGAAAATGTATAAGAAAAGCATACAGTAAGCAGCTAGTGACAAATGGCTCTCCAATCCAATAACATGTTGCTGCTGTACTTATCATCAATGATTAGCTCCAGTATCAGCAGCAGCAGTATCAGTAAGGTCAAATAGGTTTTTAATGGATTTAGGCTAAGGAATTACAATATAGTTTGATGTAAAATGTATATAAAAAAATATTATTTGCATTAAGTGGTCAAATGGCTCTCAGATTCCATACTGTATCACTGCTGTTTATCGTCAATTATAATCTAGTTGCAGTATTAGCAGCAGTAAGATAGGTTGAATTTAAGCAAAGGAATTTGAATATCGTTTGATGTGAAAAAATGTTGAACAGAAAGCAGTAAGTGTCAGATAGCTGACATATTGCTGTCAGTATCGTCAAGGATTATCTCTAGCAGGAGTAGTAGTAATAGTAGTGGTATTAGTAGTAGTAGATGTGGTAGTAGTAGTAGTAGCAGTAGCAGTAGCAGTAGTAGCAGCAGTAGTAGTAGTAGTAGTAGGAGTTGTCGTAGTAGTAACAGTAGTAGTAGTAGTAGTAGTGGTGGTAGTAATAGTAGTAGCAGAAGGAGTAGTAGTAGTAGTAGTAATAGTTGTAGTAGCCGTAGTGGTGGTAGTAATAGTAGTAGCAGTAGGAGTAGTAGTAGTAGCAGTAGTAGCAGTTGTAGGAGTAGTAGTAATAGTTATAGTAGTAGTAGCAGTAGGAGTAGTAGTAGTAGTAGCAGTAGGAGTAGTAGTAGTAGCAGTAGGAGTAGTAGTACGAGTGATAGTTGTAGTAGTAGTGGTAGTAATAGTAGTAGGAGTAGTAGTAGTAGTAGTAGTGGTAGTAATAGTAGTAGTAGCAGTAATAGTAGCAGAAGTAGGAGCAATAGTAGTAGTAGTAGTAACAGTAGTATTAGTAGTAGCAGTAATAGTAGCAGTAGCAGTAGTAGTAGTAGTTGCAGTAGTAGCAGTAGGAGTAGTAGTAGTAGCAGTAGTAGCAGTTGTAGGTAGTAGTAGTAGTAGTAGTAGTAATGGTTATAGTAGTAGTTGTAGGAGTAGTAGTAGTAGTAGTAGTAGTAGTAGCAGTTGTAGGAGTAGTAGTAGTAGTAGTAGTAGTAGTAGTAGTAGTAGTAATAGTTATAGTAGTAGTAGTAGCAGTAGGAGTAGTAGTAGTAGCAGTAGTAGCAGTTGTAGGAGTAGTAGTAGTAGTAGTAGTAGTAGTAGTAGTAATAGTTATAGTAGTAGTAGCAGTAGGAGTAGTAGTTGTAGCAGTATGAGTAGTAGTATGAGTAATAGTTGTAGTAGTAGTGGTAGTAATAGTAGTAGGAGTAGTAGTAGTAGTAGTAGTAGTAGTAGTGGTAGTAATAGTAGTAGTAGCAGTAATAGTAGCAGTAGTAAGAGCAATAGTAGTAGTAGTAACAGTAGTATTAGTAGTAGCAGTAATAGTAGCAGTAGTAGTAGTAGTAGTAGTAGTAGTAGTAGTAGTAGTAGTAGTAGCAGTAGTAGTAGTAGTAGTAGTAGTAGTAATAGTAGTAATAGTAGTAGGAGTAGTAGTAGTAGTAGTAGCAGTAGTAGTAGTAGCAGCAGTAGTAGCAGCAGTAGTAGTAGCAGCAGTAGTAGTAGTAGTAGTAGCAGTAGCAGTAGTAGTAGTAGTAGTAGCAGCAGCAGTAGTAGTAGTAGTAGCAATAGCAGTAATAGTAGTAGTAGTAGAATGAGCAGGAGTAAGTAGTAGTAGTAGTAGCAGTAATAGTAGCAGTAGTAGGAGTAATTGTAGTAGTAGTAATAGTAGTAGCAATAGTAGCAATAGTATGAGGAGTTGTAGTAGCAGTAGTAGAAGTGGTAGCAGTAGTAGTAATGGTAGTAGTAGGAGTAGGATAAGTAGTTGTAGTAGTAGTAGTAGCAGTAGTAGTAATAGTACTAGTAGTAATAGAAGTAGCAGTAGTATGAGGAGTTGTAGTAGCAGTAGTAGAAGTGGTAGCAGTAGTAGTAATGGTAGTAGTAGGAGTAGGAGAAGTAGTAGTAGTCGTGGTAGCAGTAGTAGTAGTAGTAGTAGCAATAGTAGTAGTGGTGGTAGTAGTAGCAGTAGGAGTAGCAGTAATAGTAGTAGTGGTGGTAGCAGTAGTAGTAGGAGGAGAAGTAGTAGTAGTGGTGGTAGCAGTAGTAGTATTAGTGGTGGTAGTAGCAGTAGTAGTAGTAGTAGTAGGAGAAGTAGTAGGAGTAGTAGCAGTAGTATGAGGAGTTGTTGTTGTAGTAGCAGCAGTAGAAGTGGTAGTGGTAGCAGTAGGAGTAGCAGTAGTAGTAGTAGTAGTAGTAGTAGTAGTAGTAGTAGTAGAGGTGGTAGTAGTAGGAGTAGGAGAAGTAGTAGTAGTCGTGGTAGCAGAAGTTGTAGTAGTAGTGGTGGTAGTAGTAGCAGTAGTAGCAGTAGTAGTAGTAGTAGGAGGAGTTGTTGTAGTAGTAGTAGTAGGATAAGTAGTAGTAGTGGTGGTAGCAGTAGTACAATTAGTGGTGGTAGTAGTAGCAGTAGTAGCAGTAGTAGTAGTAGTAGTAGTAGTAGTAGTAGTAGTAGTAGGAGAAGTAGTAGTAATAGTATGAGAAGTAGTAGTAGTAGTAGTGGTGGTGGTAGTAGTAGCAGTAGTAGTAAGAGTAGTAGTAGCAGTAGGAGTAGCAGTAGTTGTAGGAGGAGTTGTTGTTGTTGTAGTAGTATTAGTAATAGTGGGAGTAGTAGTAGTAGTAGTAGTAGTAGTAGTAGTAGTAGTAGTGGTGTTGGTGGTAGTAGTAGCAGTAGTAGTGGTGGTAGTAGTAGCAGTAGTAGCAGTAGTAGAAGGAGGAGGAGTTGTAGTAGTAGTAGTAGTGGTAGCAGTAGTTGTAGTAGTGGTAGTAGCAGTAGTAGTAGTAGTAGTAGTAGCAGTAGTAGTGGTGGTGGTAGTAGTAGCAGTAGAACTAGTAGGAGGAGGAGGAGTTGTTGTAGTAGTAGTAGTTGTAGTAGTAGTGGTAGAAGTAGTAGTAGTAGTAGTGGTAGTAGTAGCAGAGGTAGTAGCAGTAGGAATAGCAGTAGTACTAGTGGTAGTAGTAGTAGTGGTAGTAGCAGTACTAGTAGTGGTAGTAGCAGTAGGAGTAGTGGTGGTAGTAGTAGCAGTAGTAGTAGCAGTAGGAGTAGCAGGAGAAGTAGTAGCAGTAGGAGTAGAAGTAGGAGTAGCAGTAGTTGTTGTGGTAGCAGTAGTAGTAGTAGTAGTAGTAGTAGCACTAGTACTAATGGTGGTAGTACTAGCAGTAGCAGTAGTAGTAGTGGTGGTAGTAGTAGTAATAGTAGTAGCAGTAGTAGTAGGAGGAGTTGTTGTAGTAGCAGTAGTAGTTGTCAAAAGGCAAGCTGGTGGTTTGGTTTGAGCCCAGGGTGCGAGAGAAGGGGGAGAGGAGGGAAACAGGAGAGGAGAGAAGGGAAGGGAGACTGAGGAGGGAAGGAAGACTGGAGGAGGGAAGGGGGACTGAGGAGGGAAGGGGGACTGAGGAGGGAAGGGGGACTGGAGGAGAGAAGGGGAACTGGAGGAGGGAATGGGGACAGGAGGAGAGAAGGGGGACTGCGGAGGGAAGGAAGACTGGAGGAGGGAAGGAAGACTGGAGGAGGGAAGGGGAACTGGAGGAGAGAAGTGGAACTGGAGGAGGGAATGGGGACAGGAGGAGGGAAGGGGGACTGGAGGAGGGAAGGGAAACTTTAGGAGGGAATGGGGACAAGAGGAGGGAAAGGGGACTGGAGGAGGGAATGGGGACAAGAGGAGGGAAGGGGGACTGGAGGAGGGAAGGGGGACTGGAGGAGGGAAGGGGGACTGGAGGAGGGAATGTGGACTGGAGGAGGGAAGGGGGACTGGAGGAGGGAAGGGGGACTGGAGGAGGGAATGGGGACAGGAGGAGGGAAGGGGGACTGGAGGAGGGAAGGGGGACTAGAGGTAGAAAGGGAGACTGGAGGAGGGAAGGGGGACTGGAGGAGGGAAGGGGGACTGGAGGAGGGAATGGGGACAGGAGGAGGGAAGGGGGACTGGAGGAGGGAAGGGGGACTAGAGGTGGAAAGGGGGACTGGAGGAGGGAAGGGGGACTGGAGGAGGGAAGGGGGACTGGAGGAGGGAAGGGGGACTGGAGGAGGGAAGGGGGACTGCGGAGGGAAGGGGGACTGGAGGAGGGAAGTGGGACTAGAGGTGGATAGGGGGACTGAGGAGGGGGTGGGGTATAGGTAGTTTAGGCTAGCCCTGTGGTTTTCATTGAAGGTGCTAGGGGGTGGTGTGGGCAGTAAAGGTTAGAATTTTAGCCTCCCTGTTTTTAATTTTATGATTGGTGCTGCTTTTTTTATGGGCCTGGGCCTACAGCTGCTGGTGTGAATAACTGCCCAAGGTGACTGAATCCTAATAAAGGCCTGGCCAGCTATGAGACTGCCTTTATAGGCCAGTTCATAAGCCTGGCCCACTATTAAACCCTGCCAGGGCCTAGCTGAGGAATTTAGGGCCAGGAAACAAGAGAAAATAGGGTTTGTGTGTCAGGGGGTGGTGTGTCTTGGAGGCTGGGGCTGGAGAAATTTGGAGGTTGAAGTTTGAGGGGTGACCGGGGCGTGAAAGTTGAAAGAAGTGTTATTAGGGAGGGGTGTGTCTCTTACTGAGAGTTTGCAATGTTAACTAGCATGTTTGAGGGCCTGGTGTGTGTGGGTATGTAATGCGTATGTGCGCCGGTGTGCATGTTGTGTTTTGTGCTCCTGTGTGAGTGTGTGGCTTATGGTTTATGGAATCCATACAATGCACAGCTCAGTGCACAATGACCTTATTTAGAACATCAGGAGCATGTGACGTCAGTGGTACGACAATCAGCTTGTATGACTGGGTTTGAACAGGGTTGGCAGAAGTCTGCAGTCTGCAGCAGTGAGACTTCTTTCTACATTTTGGTCTCTCATCTCCCTACACCTTAGCTACCTTGTCAGGTGTGTGCTAGATTTGTCCTGAGGTTGTGTTAAGTGGATGCCGGTCTCAGTGAGTCAGTCAGTGGGCTGTTTTGGAATGACTGAGGAATCCCTAGCTGCTGCAACAGCCCTGCCCATTCAGCTACCAGTCCTTATCAGAGACTGAGATCTGTCAATCTAATCAATTACGCCTCCACTTATTGTCAGTTATCTGCCTGCTGTTAAACTGTTTGTTTTCTTTACCTCTGTCAATCTGAGCCCCTCCCAGCTCTAAAAGGCACACTAATCTCTGATCTGTGACCTGAGGGCCATGCTCAGGGGGGGGGGGGGGGGGGGGGGGGGGGTTCTATGCTAAAACCCTACACCCCCAACCCGAGTACGCCGTCCTTCCACCTCTGGTCTTTTGGCCCTCCCACCCCTACAGGAGGGCAGCTCCCGCTCAGCCCAGTCCAAGCTCTTCTTTGTCCTGGCACCCCATTGGTGGAACCAGCTTCCCCCTGAAGCTAGGACAGCAGAGTCCTTGCCCATCTTCTGAAAACATTTGAAACCCTACCTCTTCAAAGTGTATCCCAAAAAATCCCACAGCACCCCCCTCGCACCCCATCCTAAATAAAAATAAATGAAAAGCCTTTAGTGAACTAACAGTGACTCTTTCCTTTCCTACCTCCTACCTCCTACCTCCTACCTCTTACCTGCTCTGAGTTTGCTATCTACTTTATTGAGGAAAAGTGTACTTTCTATGCCAGGGATGTGGTTGTCCCACCTTGCTGTCTTAAGATGAATGCAGAACTGTAAGTCGCTCTGGATAAGAGCATCTGCACCCCCTGACACACAAACCCTAAATGTAAAATGCCAGTCTTCTCCCCACCAATAGTCAGCCAAAACCTCTCGCCTGTCTTTAATTGGTGTGTTCTAACCTTAACATGAGTGAATGAAACTGCACCATAAAGGCTCGCTAACAACTCTATTCGACTGCAAGCTAAAAAGTAATAAAATCAATCAACAAATAAACCTCTTTACTCTTCTCTCTGTAGCGGTGGAGACCCAGAGCACCAGCTCTGAGGAGATGGTCCCCAGCTCTCCCTCTCCACCTCCCCCACCACGCATCTACAAACCCTGCTTCGTGTGCCAGGACAAGTCCTCTGGATACCATTACGGAGTCAGCTCATGTGAGGGCTGCAAGGTGAGGAAGCCCCTGCTTCATCTTCATCTTCCTCATCATCACTACAAATACACAGACAAAACTCAAACTTAACACTGACAAGACACACACACAAAAAAAACTAAGTGTGAGATTACCATAATAATGTAACATAAAGAATCCTGGATGAGGAAATCATAACAGTACAAAACATACTAAATGTTTCTGTTGTGAATTTGAAAAATGGACAGGCATGAAAGGTTGAAATAAAGCAGCCGGATATGTGACCGTTACAATGTCGTTCATTCTATTCCATTCAACCATATTTCATAATAATTCTCTCTGTTAATTTCTCAGTGTGTGACTGTTACAATGTTACTCCTGTTCTTTTTTCCTTCTTTTCTCTCTCTCTCTCTCTCTCTCTCTCTCTCTCTCTCTCTTCCTATTGCTCTCTCTCTCTCTCTCTCTCTCTCTCTCTCTATTCCTATTGCTCTCTCTCCATCTCTCCTCTCTCTCTCTCTTTCTCTCTCTCTCTCTCTCTCTCTCTCTCTCTCGCTCGCTCGCACACTCTCATTCTCTCTCTCTCTCTCTATCTCTATTTCTCAAATCTATCTATATCTATATCTATATATATATCTGTTGATGTCTCCAGGGTTTCTTCCGACGCAGTATCCAGAAGAACATGGTGTACACCTGCCACCGAGACAAGAACTGCCAGATCAACAAGGTCACCAGGAACCGCTGCCAGTACTGCCGACTGCAGAAGTGCTTTGAGGTCGGCATGTCCAAGGAAGGTGAGAGACGTAAGAGGGGCTGAGGGATGTGGGATGGGATGTGGGATGGGATGAGAGACGTAAGAGGGGCTGAGGGATGTGGGATGGGATGAGGGATGAGGGATGTGGGATGGGATGAGAGACGTAAGAGGGGCTAAGGGATGTGGGATGGGATGAGGGATGTGGGATGAGATGAGAAACGTAAGAGGGGCTGAGGGATGTGGGATGGGATGAGGGATGTGGGATGGGATGAGGGATGTGGGATGGGATGAGAGACGTAAGAGGGGCTGAGGGATGTGGGATGGGATGAGGGATGTGGGATGGAATGAGAGACGTAAGAGGGGCTGAGGGATGTGGGATGGGATGAGGGATGTGGGATGGGATGAGGGATGTGGGATGAGATGAGAGACGTAAGAGGGGCTGAGGGATGTGGGATGGGATGTGGGATGGGATGAGGGATGTGGGATGAGATGAGAGACGTAAGAGGGGCTGAGGGATGTGGGATGGGATGAGGGATGTGGGATGGGATGAGGGATGTGGGATGAGATGAGAGACGTAAGAGGGGCTGAGGGATGTGGGATGGGATGAGGGATGTGGGATGGGATGAATTGTAGTGTATATGGAGTTCAGTTCTGTTTGCTTGTTTTGATTGTTTGTTTGTAAGATGTGGTCTGTAGGCTAAGAGAGCTTCATAAACTGTTTATTCAATTGTGGGGTTGGAATAGTGTGAGACATATTTGGTGGGAATAAAAAAAAAAAGTGTTGAGTCCTCATTCAAAGGCAAGGGCAGTGTGAATACAAAGAGAACTGAGAACTTTTTCACCCCAGAGTTCACTTTTAAGAGGACTGAGATTGGTTATTTTAAAGAGGACTATATGTGAAAACACTCTCAGACTTACCATTGCATAAACCTCACAGAACTGTTTTAATTGGTTAATGTTGCATAGGCTTACGTGTTTAGGTCATGTTAAAAAATACATCTGAGCGGTAGATCTCGGCTAGCATTTTGACTCAGAAAGTGATCTGGACTCAGAAAAGGTTGGTGACCACTGACCTAAGAGGAAGTATGAGGAGAAACAGCAGGGTAGTGATTTGGAAAGACTGGGCACAGTACCAACCTTATGACTAATCATGTTACCAAAATGAGTCTGCTTAAGTCCCAAATGGCACCCTATTCCCTATATAGTGCACTACTTTTCACCATAGCCCTATGGGCATAGGGTGCCATTTGTGACACAGCCTCTGTCTTCCTGTTTCATCAGTCATCTCACTCTCAACACACCCTCACATTGCCAACACCTTCCATGTTTAATTCACACTGTCATCTCAGTGGTGAATGAGTTGGCACCAACTGATACTTCTGTTGTGACAAAGACAGAAGCTGTAGCACTTTCAGCCACACAGGACTCTACTTTCAGGGAGTGTAACAGTGTGTGTGAGTGGCAGGCAGTTTGCCCATTGGACATGTATATAGGTGTAATGTTTGTGTGGGATGTGTGTCAGGACTGAGATCACATTGTCCCTCTGCTATTTCTGGATTTCCTGAGAGGAAGGAAAGAATGGGAGGGAGGGAGGGAGGGAGGGAGGGAGGGAGGGAGGGAGGGAGGGAGGGAGGGAGGGAGGGAGGGAGGGAGGGAGGGAGGGAGGGAGGGAGGGAGGGAGGGAAAGGGAGGCCATGCTTACTGGTCAACTCAATGGTTAACTCAAGTTTCAAGTGTCAAAGTTTTTTCGCCGCGTGCACAGGATACAACAGGTGTAAAACAGAACAGTGAAATTCTTACCTTGAGACCTCTTTCCCAACAATTCAGTGATAATAATAATGATAACATTAATATAAATAATAATATAGATAGTAATGATATAGATAATAATAATATAGATAATAATGATAATATAGATAATAATAATATAGATAATAATATAGATAATAGTACTATAGATAATGATATAGATAATATATATAATAATAATATAGATAAAAATAATATAGATAATATAGATAATAATAATATGGATAATATAGATGATAATAATAATAATATAGATAATAGTAATATAGATAATGATAATATAGATCATAATAATATAGATCATAATAATAATATAGATACAAATGATAATATGGGTAATAATATAGATAATAATAATAATGTAGTTAATAATAATATAGATCATGATAATGGAGATTATATAGATAATAATAATATAGATAATAATAATATAGATAAAATAGATAATGAAAATATAAATAATAATAATGATAATATAGATAATAATAGAAAATACAATCAAAAATGTAAATAAAAACCACACAAGAACTACGATGTGAGTTAAAGAAAGAGAATGCAAGTATATACAGGTCAGTGTCAGTATCTTACTCAATGTGCAGGAGTACTGGAGTGGTTATATATACAGGTCAGTGTCAGTACCTTATTCAATGTGCAGGGGTACTGGAGTGGTTATATATACAGGTCAGTGTCAGTACCTTATTCAATGTGCAGGAGTACTGGAGTGGTTATATATACAGGTCAGTGTCAGTACCTTATTCAATGTGCAGGGGTACTGGAGTGGTTATATATACAGGTCAGTGTCAGTACCTTATTCAATGTGCAGGGGTACTGGAGTGGTTATATATACAGGTCAGTGTCAGTACCTTATTCAATGTGCAGGGGTACTGGAGTGGTTATATATACAGGTCAGTACCAGTACCTTATTCAATGTGCAGGGGTACTGGAGTGGTTGTATATACAAGTCAGTACCAGTACCTTATTCAATGTGCAGGGGTACTGGAGTGGTTGTATATACAGGTCAGTACCAGTACCTTATTCAATGTGCAGGGGTACTGGAGTGGTTGTATATACAGGTCAGTACCAGTACCTTATTCAATGTGCAGGGGTACTGGAGTGGTTGTATATACAGGTCAGTACCAGTACCTTATTCAATGTGCAGGGGTACTGGAGTGGTTGAGGTGGTTTGTAAACAGGGCTGATAAGTGACTGGTAGCAGGAATACCTCAATGCAGAGGGGGAGGAAGAGAATGGGAGATGGTGTCATCACTTTGTTTAATGAAGTACTGTTATAAGCTGTATTGTATACTATGGCTTAATAACTGGTTTGTAACATCACTGAATTGCAGAGCATCAGGGGCTAGGACTACATATCATGACTGATTCATAATGTCACTGAGATTCTCATTCACATGTTGTGTGTTCCTCCTCCTCTTCCTCTTCTTCTTCACCTCCTCCCCCCACACACCTCTCCCCACCCCTCAGCGGTGCGTAATGACAGGAACAAGAAGAAGAAAGATGTGAAGGAGGAGTTGGTGTTGCCAGAGAGTTATGAGTTGAGTGGAGAACTGGAGGAGCTGGTCAACAAAGTCAGCAAAGCCCACCAAGACACCTTCCCCTCACTGCTGCAGCTGGGCAAATACCACACCGTGAGAGTCTCACACATCTTTCTGTTCGAACATACGGACACAAATCTGCTATGAACATGTATACTTTCCCAGCTCAAAAGGCCAGTTTAGGGTAAATCTTATTTCTCCAATGGTCAGTGTGTGAGAACAGGGGTAAGGTGATCGGTTGGTGTAAAGTAAGACTGAGAGCATTCTACCTGGTTGGCTGATGTTCAGTCAGTGATATTATTATTCTAGCTGATTGATGTCTAGTCAGACAGCCAGGTCCTCCGTGATACAAGTCAGTATACAACGTCCATCCATGTCTGAGGACGATGGGAGATTACATGGACACCGTCCACTAGGGGCAACAGTGAGCGCTGTTACCCGCAAGTAGGTTTTGGTTTTGCTAAGGTGTTGTGGACGTGGATGGTGGATGGGCGTAAGCATCTGCCTCTTGTGCATGTTTGAATCCTGCGATAGAAAGTTGTTTTTTAGATTTGAGTTTTAAGCCTATCCTTAACCCTTACCTTACCCCTTCGGAGTTTATACCTAACTTGAAGATTTCAGAGTTCGAAATGTTACGTTTGACAAACATGTACGGACGTCTAATTCTGATGTGAGACTGTGAGAGTTGGCTGAGTAAGAACCCTGTCTTTTAACCCTGTCTGTGTCTCCACCATGCTCATAATATATCTCTCTGTATCTCCTCCGTCCTCCAGAACTCCAGTGCAGAGCAGCGCGTGCAGCTGGACCTGGGGCTGTGGGATAAGTTCAGTGAGCTTTCCACCAAGTGCATCATCAAGATCGTGGAGTTTGCCAAGCGCCTCCCCGGCTTCACCACCCTCACCATCGCTGACCAGATCACCCTCCTCAAATCAGCCTGCCTGGATATCCTGGTACTTACCTGGTTCTTCCCATCCCCTCAACCCCCTCTGTGTTATCAAATAAAGTCTCACCAGTCATAGTTGAGATCTGTCGAAAGGTTCCCATTATATAATAACTGGTACTCAGAAAGCCATGTGTAAATGTAATGATAAGAGGACAGTGCCTCTCAGTGGATAGAGGTGGCATTGCAAGTATAACTTTGCATGTCGGCTCATACTGTAGGGAGGGATAGTTGAATAGCTGAAGATGTTTTATGGACAATAGATGTAGAACAAATCAAATCAAATTGGTCACATACACATGGTTAGCAGATGTTAATGCGAGTGTAGCGAGTGTAGCTAAATGCTTGTAAACATAGCCTACTATATGGATCAGACTTCCTGCGGTATGCACTTCCTGTGGTATGCAGATAATCGATTTTATTTATGGTATACTTCCCCCTCTCTTTCTCTGTCTTCAACCGCCCACCCCCACCCCTCTCTCTCTCTCTCTTTCTAATTCTATCTCTCAATTCAATTTAGGGCTTTATTGGCATGGGAAACATATGTTTACATTTACATTATTCATGCCAAAGCAAGTGAAATAGATAATAAACAAAGGTGAAATAATCTATAAAACATTAACAGTAAACATTACACTCACTCATTACATTCACTCAAAGTTCTAAAATAATGAAGACATTTCATATGTGTCTCTCTCTCTCACTCCTAGATGTTGAGGATCTGCACCCGCTACACTCCAGAGCAGGACACCATGACCTTCTCAGACGGGCTGACCCTGAACCGGACCCAGATGCACAACGCAGGCTTCGGCCCGCTCACAGACCTGGTGTTTGCCTTTGCTGGCCAGCTGCTGCCTCTGGAGATGGACGACACAGAGACGGGCCTCCTCAGCGCCATCTCCCTCATCTCTGGAGGTACTGCACCCCGAGGGGATTAACATGATTTTACTGCCAGTCAATACAATGTTAAGAGCACATACAGAGCTAAATGTCTGTGAGATGTTAGCCCGGGATAACTTCCTCACTCAGTTACAATAACAGTAGAAATTTGGAGGTAAAATAGTTTAGATACACTATACTTTACACTTCGTCAATTACATCAATCAGCAATTACATCAATCCTACTGTGATGGATGGGTCCTATTTATCATGTATTGTGTATATAACTCTGTCCTCTCCCCCGTCCATCTCTCAGACCGTATGGACCTGGAAGAGCCCCAGAAGGTGGACAAGTTGCAGGAGCCCCTCCTGGAGGCCCTGAAGATCTACGCACGTCGCAGACGCCCCAACAAACCACACATGTTCCCCCGCATGCTGATGAAGATCACTGACCTCAGAGGCATCAGCACTAAGGGTCAGTATTAGTACAGTGGATTAGAGTCGAGAATCCTCCGTTAGAGCACCTGTAACACTGTCTTGACACACATCGAAGACATGCTAAGACTTGGACCAAACTGTCTTGACACACATTGAAGATATGCTAAGATTTGAACCAAACTGTCTTGACACACATTGAAGATATGCTAAGATTTGAACCAAACTGTCTTGACACACATTGAAGATATGCTAAGATTTGGACCAAACTGTCTTGACACACATTGAAGACATGCTAAGATTTGGACCAAACTGTCTTGAACATCAAGGGTGGGTTGTAGACTTTTTTTCTCTCTCCGTATTTTAGTATTTTTCTGACAATACAGTTAGAATAAGATTGGGATACAGGAATTGGAGAGAGTACAGAACGGAAGGGCACAGACAGGATTGGCAGAGCCAAAAGGAATCACATTCCAGATATGATGCCAACGTTTCTCTTTTCTCTTTTTCTTGTCTGTACAGGGGCAGAGAGAGCCATCACTCTGAAGATGGAGATCCCAGGCCCCATGCCTCCTCTGATCAGGGAGATGTTAGAGAACCCAGAAGCATTCGAGGACCAAACAGAGAGCAGTGGAGAGAGCTCCCCACCGCCTGCCCCTCCACCCATTCCACCAGCATCCTCCAAGCCCCCCACCACCATGAAGACTGAGGCTGAGGACGAGGAGGACAGCTGGGGGACAGAGCCTTCCCCAGAGGAAGAAGATGAGGATGACTATGATGATGGGGAGGAGGAGGATCGGGACAGGGGCTCGGACAGCGAGGGGGAATCCTGGGCTCTGGAGGGTAGCAGCGAAGGGGCTAGGAAGAACCATGCCGGGAGGGCGCAGTGAGGATGAGAGATATCACAGATATGCAGACTCTACACTCAAACACACACACTAACTGACATAATCAAACACACACACACACACACACACACAGAACAGGACAGAGCAGGACAGGGCAGGACAGCGTAGGACAGGGCAGGACAGAACAGCGTAGGACAGAACAGGGAAGGACAGGACAGAACAGCGTAGGACAGGGCGGGAAAGGAAAGGACAGGGAGGGCAGGACAGAACAGCATAGGACAGGGCAGGAAAGGAAAGGACAGGGAGGGCAGGACAGAACAGCGTAGGACAGGGCAGGAAAGGAAAGGACAGGGAGGGCAGGACAGAACAGCGTAGGACAGGGCAGGAAAGGAACGGACAGGGAGGGCAGGACAGAACAGCATAGGACAGGGCAGGAAAGGAAAGGACAGGGAGGGACAGGACAGCAGAGCCATATGGTTGCCTGTATAGACACTATAACTCAGGTTCCCTGACTCGCAGGTTCTTGACAAGTGCCATGCAGTGAGACTATAATAAAACGAGAGACGGAGAAACCACATGATGCAACCGTCTGGATTTGTGACTCGTGATATAGAGAAGAGAGAAGAATACTATCTTTGACGAAGCAAATGTCAAATTTTTTACTATCTTCTTGTTTGTATCTATATAGAGGAATGTCCAAACCAGACAGCATGAACTGAACAGTAAATACGGATGCCAAGCAAAGCACACTTCTCAAAAAGAAATACAGAATGAAACCAAACTGAAAATGCTAATGAATTTGTTGGGCTTTTAAAAATTGTTTAATTTCTTCTTGTTTTATTTTCTTGATTTTTATTTTTATTTCAATTTATGAATAAGTCCCTGCATATCTATATACCATTATATTATTAGTCTTTGTTTGTAATCCTGGTTTTGATTTCTTCAGATTAGGTTTTGTGTTTGAGGAGTTTTCCAGCGACGATATAGAGAGATCTGGAATCAGAATCAGAACCGACGTACCGCCAGCTGAATCTCCTTTCCAAACTGGTGTTTTTTGGGCACTTTTGCTCGCAGTAGATGTCGATGATATTCAACTCAGTAATGTTAACTTGTGTTACAGTGACTCAAGTTGTGATTTGTTGTTATCAGGGGACTGGCATTAATCCATGTGCTTTCTTTCAACACAACAAACTATGCTGCCGATTGGACATGTGTCTTTGTGCCAAAGTTCGCAACTCATTTTCAGAAACAGAGAGTCAGTGACCCTAGACACCAACCAGTGCTCTCACACACATCAAATATTCTTGCCTAACTTAGACACACAAACACACAAACACACACACATACACACACTAAATCTCGGCTCTATAACAGCTGTGCCATATTGGTTCGGGTGCTTAGACAGAGATTGACACTTGTCCATATATGTAGCACTTTGATATCCTGTTTTTAAATCAGGCAACGCTAGCAAAGTAAGTTACAATACAATACAATACAATACAACTTTATTAAATCAGGCAACGCTAGCAAAGTTACAATACAATACAATACAATACAATACAATACAATACAACTTTATTAAATCAGGCAACGCTAGCAAAGTTACAATACAATACAATACAATACAATACAACTTTATTAAATCAGGCAACGCTAGCAAAGTTACAATACAATACAATACAATACAATACAACAATATTAAATCAGGCAACGCTAGCAAAGTAAGTTGCAATACAATACAATACAACTTTATTAAATCAGGCAACGCTAGCAAAGTAAGTTACAATACAATAGAATACAATACAACTTTATTAAATCAGGCAACGCTAGCAAAGTAAGTTACAATACAATACAATACAACTTTATTAAATCAGGCAACGCTAGCAAAGTAAGTTACAATACAATACAATACAATACAACTTTATTAAATCAGGCAACGCTAGCAAAGTTACAATACAATACAATACAACAATATTAAATCAGGCAACGCTAGCAAAGTCTAATACAATACAATACAACAATATAAAATCAGGCAACGCTAGCAAAGTCTAATACAATACAATACAATACAACAATATTAAATCAGGCAACGCTAGCAAAGTCTAATACAATACAATACAATACAACAATATTAAATCAGGCAACGCTAGCAAAGTTACAATACAATACAATACAACAATATTAAATCAGGCAATGCTAGCAAAGTTACAATACAATACAACTTTATTGTCCAATATTGACAGTACCGTCACTGCCAATCTTATCTCAACAGAAATCATCAGATGTCTGTCACATTAAATAACTATTTGACGATGTGCACAAGCAGACACTATTGCGTACACAAAAACACCCACACACCCACACACACACAACCAGGATCTGTTATGGACAATGACATGGAAACAGACTTCTCAGGGCTTCTCTGTAAGGACCAAACCCTAGCATGTTTGCTAGAAACAGGCAATATTTATGTGTGTGTATTTTTGACTCAGTCAATTGGATCTGTCCAGTTAACCCCTATCTCTGTGTACATAGAAGATATATGACTAGTCTACAAATGGCCTGGATGCCAGTCTGTTACCCTTTTCACACTATCATGACAACCTAACCCAAACTGTGCTGACTTCACATTGTCCTTCAGTCCACGGTTCCAACAACTATGGTGAGTGCATAACTAGGCCAGCTCTGTACAGCTCAGTTTGGCTTGGCTTGGCTCGCTAGTGTGAAAAGACCAAACCTGTCTCAGACCAGATTTGGCCTGCAGCATTGTCACTGCTCTGCCATGCCTGACCTGTGCTGCTGGCATCCAAGAAACCAACTGCCTTCTCATCTAAAAGCCATTATATCATCATGTCTTTGTAAGGTTGTATGATATTCTCTCTCAGCGTTTTGTGTTCTCATATTTCATTTCTTCTCAATCGTCTTTGTTGCCAAAATGTCTCAGTCAATATGTAACCAGCTGGTCATAGTGCAGCTGGCTGGCTACATACAGTACAGAGGTTTGTATGCAGTCTCTCTGTGAAGCAATATGAACAGGAATGTGACAGCCTCCCAGCAGTAGAGAGAGAGTGACCTACTGTACAGTACTCTCTGAATGTGGGCCTCCTGACCTGATTTGAGTGTGTATTGACTCTTTAACATGTCTCCTCTGCTATTGGGTGAATGTTCTCTGTATGGTGCTGTGATGTCATACGACGCCGAGCGGAGCAGAGAAGCGAGGTTTGATGACCTCATCACCGCTCCTCTCTGTCTGCCCTGCCAGGCATTCATGATGCAAACACAACGCTGAGGTTATGTTGTTACACAACATGGTTCTGATGCAGGTGTTATTTTCTGTAAAACACGGCCAAGGTATTGTCCAATTTTCTGTTCATACCAACTCATACAAAGAAAAAGCCATATAAATAAATTACTTTTGTGAGATTAACAGATTATTTTATTGTGTTACTTTTACTTTTACTCTGTTTTCATCTGTGTTTATAGTGAATGTTTGAACAATTGGTAGTTTCCTTATATCTCGGAGGGAATAACCATAGAGATCCTATTAAACTACAATACCCATCACAGCCCTGGCTGACCATTGTTGACCAACTGCCCTTCCCAAAATGGCTAACCTTTTTATACTGTCAGAAGAAGGTTCATGTCCATTCTATTACGGGAATAGCCTCGACTCAGAATGGGAAAATGTTTTGTCTTGTGTTATGACATGTTACTTCCAACACTGTTATGAATGTGTTTTAAACTACACTTCCGATTATGTATTACCAGGTTATTTTTTAAATGATAGCCCCGCCCCTTCACCAGCAGTGAGCCGTGAGCCTGGGTACAAGACCACTGGGTACAAGATCATTTCAGTGTGATCACATCTCAGCACAGTGAATAACAATAGAGGGTGCTCTTGCACTGTGGCTACACAGGCCAACCAGCGAGCAGTGCCAATGTAGACAAACACCGCACATAGAATAGGATGAAGCAGACACTTTAATGGGTCATGATATGCATCCCAAATGGCACCCTACTCTCTACATAGTGCACTACTTTTGACCCTGGTCATAGCAGTGGACAATAGAGCAGATGTGGTGCCATTTGGTACGCAGACATGGAAAGCAGTGGGTATCACAGACAATACATCTCTGTCTGTGGGTCTTGCTAAACAAGGACATCATATAAGAGTGTGGTGTGCTCCCTTCTCTCTAGCTCTGTGGATCCTATAATTGGAGCACCGGGAGTTAAGGTGTTTACCTTGAATCATCAGAATCATCTAATATGGTAGCAGGGGGGGTTAAGGTGTTTACATTTAATCATCAGAATCATCTAATATAGTAGCAGGGGGGTTAAGGTGTTTACGTTTAATCATCAGAATCATCTAATATAGTAGCAGGGGGGTTAAGGTGTTTACATTTAATCATCAGAATCCTCTAATATAGTAGCAGGGGGGTTAAGGTGTTTACCTTTAGTCATCAGAATCATCTAATATAGTAGCAGGGGGGTTAAGGTGTTTACGTTTAATCATCAGAATCATCTAATATAGTAGCAGGGGGGTTAAGGTGTTTACCTTTAGTCATCAGAATCATCTAATATAGTAGCAGGGGGGTTAAGGTGTTTACATTTAATCATCAGAATCATCTAATATAGTAGCAGGGGGTTTAAGGTGTTTACCTTTAGTCATCAGAATCATCTAATATAGTAGCAGGGGGGTTAAGGTGTTTACCTTTAGTCATCAGAATCATCTAATATAGTAGCAGGGGGGTTAAGGTGTTTACATTTAATCATCAGAATCATCTAATATAGTAGCAGGGGGGTTAAGGTGTTTACCTTTAGTCATCAGAATCATCTAATATAGTAGCAGGGGGGTTAAGGTGTTTACATTTAATCATCAGAATCATCTAATATAGTAGCAGGGGGGTTAAGGTGTTTACATTTAATCATCAGAATCATCTAATATAGTAGCAGGGGGGTTAAGGTGTTTACATTTAATCATCAGAATCATCTAATATAGTAGCAGGGGGGGTAAGGTGTTTACATTTAATCATCAGAATCATCTAATATAGTAGCAGGGGGGTTAAGGTGTTTACCTTTAATCATCAGGATCATCTAATATAGCAGCGGGGGGGTTAAGGTGTTTACCTTTAATCATCAGAATCATCTAATATAGTAGCAGGGGGGTTAAGGTGTTTACCTTTAGTCATCAGAATCATCAGAATCATCTAATATAGTAGCAGGGGGGTTAAGGTGTTTACCTTGAATCATCAGAATCATCTAATATAGTAGCAGGGGGGTTAAGGTGTTTACATTGAATCATCAGAATCATCTAATATAGCAGCGGGGGGGTTAAGGTGTTTACCTTTAATCATCAGAATCATCAGAATCATCTAATATAGCAGCAGGGGGGTTAAGGTGTTTACCTTTAATCATCAGAATCCTCTAATATAGCAGCGGGGGGGTTAAGGTGTTTACCTTTAATCATCAGGATCCTCTAATATGGCAGCAAAATAATATCAGAGAAGGTAGAGCATGCTTCTACACACAGTGTCCTTCAAACTACAGTACACTATACGATTGCTTTTATTAACAGATGCAGTCTAGAGAGGAGAGTGATAAACTGAGAGAGGCGGGGGTTCTATCAATTATATGATTGCTATAATTAACAATAATTAAATACAGATCAATAAAGAGGGACTGGGGATTAGAATAAGGTCCATAGCTGCTTTACAAGGAACCACTAAATAGCTGCTTTACAAGGAACCACTAAATTGCCCCATATAGTCAACCCCAATAACACGTTGCCATGGAAACCCCCCAGGGACAGGGTTTGCACAGGCACTACCTTTCCAATCCTACAAGCAGTGATTAGGTCAATTACTGTGCTACCATGCTGCAGACCAGACCAGCAGCATGGTAGCACCAGACCAAAACAGCAGCATGGTAGCACCAGACCAGCAGCATGGTAGCATTGTACCAGACCAGCAGCATGGTAGCACCAGACCAGACCAGCAGCATGGTAGCACCAGACCAGACCAGCAGCATGGTAGCACCAGCCCAACAGCATGGTAGCACCAGCCCAGCAGCATGGTAGCATGAGACCAGACCAGCAGCATGGTAGCACCAGACCAGACCAGTAGCATGGAATCACTAGACCAGACCAGCAGCATGGTAGCACCAGACCAGCAGCATGGTAGCACCAGCCCAGCAGCATGGTAGCACCAGACCAGATCAGCAGCATGGTAGCACCAGACCAGACCAGTAGCATGGTAGCACCAGACCAGACCAGCAGCATGGTAGCACCAGACCAGACCAGCAGCATGGTAGCACCAGACCAGCAGCATGGTAGCACCAAACCAGACCAGCAGCATGGTAGCACCAGACCAGCAGGATGGTAGCACAAGATCAGCAGCATGGTAGCACCAGACCAGACCAGCAGCATAGTAGCACCAGACCAGACCAGTAGCATGGAAGCACTATACCAGACCAGCATCATGGTAGCACCAGACCAGCAGCATGGTAGCACCAGACCAGCAGCATGGTAGCATTGTACCAGACCAGCAGCATGGTAGCACCAGACCAGACCAGCAGCATGGTAGCGCCAGCCCAACAGCATGGTAGCACCAGACCAGCAGCATGGTAGCACCAGACCAGACCAGCAGCATGGTAGCACCAGACCAGACCAGTAGCATGGAATCACTAGACCAGACCAGCAGCATGGTAGCACCAGACCAGCAGCATGGTAGCACCAGACCAGCAGCATGGCAGCACCAAACCAGACCAGCAGCATGGTAGCACAAGACCAGCAGGATGGTAGCACCAGATCAGCAGCATGATAGCACTAGACCAGACCAGCAGCATGGTAGCACCAGCCCAGCAGCATAGTAGCACCAGACCAGACCAGCAGCATGGAAGCACCAGACCAGACCAGCATCATGGTAGCACCAGACAAGCAGCATGGTAGCACCATTCTAGCAGCATGGTAGCACCAGACCAGCAGCATGGTAGCACCAGACAAGCAGCATGGTAGCACCAGACCAGCAGCATGGTAGCATCAGACCAGACCAGACATAAGGAACAAAAGTTAGATCAGAGTGTGTGATAAAGAGAGAAAACGTCATGTGTGTGATTAAACATTTAGGGGCTATAAGGACATCCTGGAGACATATAAGTAGGCAGTAACCCACCTAACAACAAATGTTTCCCTTTAAGAGTCTAATGTTTTCATAGGAATGTGCCATTGATGTGCAAGGACTGTTTCCAAGATACCATTCCCTTAATGTCAAACACAATTTACCCAGAATGTGATTACCATGTTCTCAGAATCTTCAATATTAATGTTCTAGACATGTTTTATTGGAATTTTGCAAGAAAATTCCAGTGTCCAGTTGTCTGAGGGTTAGGATAATATTCTATCAACAATATAGTAATGTTGTAGACACATTTCAACGTGCCTTAGGCATGCTGCAAGGAGGAATGAGGACTGCAGATGTGGCCAGGGCAATAAATTGCAATGTCCGTACTGTGATACGCCTAAGACAATGCTACAGGGAGAGAGAACGGACAGCTGATCGTCCGAACATCACACCTGCGGGACAGGTACAGGATGGCAACAACAACTGCCCGAGTTACACCAGGAGCGCACAATCCCACCATTAGTGCTCAGACTGTCCGCAATAGGCTGACAGAGGTTGGACTGAGGGCTTGTAGGCCTATTGTAAGGCAGGTCCTCACCAGACATCACCGGCAACAACGTTGTCTATGGGCACAAACCCACCGTCGCTGGACCAGACAGGACTGGCAAAAAGGGATCTTCACTAACGAGTTGCGGTTTTGTCTCTTCCTTGTCTCGAAGGAATGAGCGTTACACCGAGGCCTGTACCATGGAACGAGATTGATTTGGAGGTGGAGGGTCCGTCATGGTCTGGGGCAGTGTGTCACAGCATCATCGGACTGAGCTTGTTGTCATTGCAGGCAATCTCAACGCTGTGCGTTACAGGGAAGACATCCTCCTCCCTCATGTGGTACCCTTCCTGCAGGCTCATCCTAACATGACCCTCCAGCATGACAATGTCACCAGCCATACTGCTCGTTCTGTGGGTTATTTCCTGCAAGACAGGAATGTCAGTGTTCTACCATGGCCAGCGAAGAGCCCGGATCGCAATCCCATTGAGCACGTCTGGGACCTGTTGGATCGGAGGGTGAGGGCTAGGGCCATTCCCCCTAGAAATATCCGGGAACTTGCAGGCGCCTTGGTGGAAGAGTGGGGTAACATCTCACAGTAAGAACTGGCAAATCTGGTGTAGACCGTGAGGAGGAGATACACTGCAGTACTTAATGCAGCTGGTGGCCACACCAGATACTGACTCTTACTTTTGATTTTGACCCCCCCCCCCCCCCCCCCTTTGTTCAGGGACACATTATTCAATTTCTGTTAGTCACATGTCAGTGGAACTTGTTCAGTTTATGTCTCAGTTGTTGAATCTTGTTATGTTCATACAAATATTTACACATGTTAAGTTTGCTGAAAATAAACGCAGTTGACAGTGAGGACGTTTCTTTTTTTGCTGAGTTTATAATCAACGTCACACCAAACACGATGACATTTCAAAAGGAGGCAAATAATTAGTCTGACAAACATGTTTTTTTCATCATTGTGATGTAGCCAGATTTACTTTAGATGCAGTATAACTTTAGCTAGCTAGATAAGAATGAGGGTTTTTCACCCTCAACAGTTATCATCAATTTCAAACCTTCACTATAGGAAGAGACAAGCATGAAGAGGGAGGACGGGAGAGAGAGTGGAATGATACAGAGCTGCTCTTAAAAGGGTAATAGAGAAAGTAAGAAAGACGAGAGAATATACCACAGACAAGGGCGAGTGAGGAAGGTAGACTAGGAAGGATCAGGGAAGAAAAAAAGGGGGTGGAGAATTAAACAAGAAATAAAGTGGAAGAAAAAAAGTGATTTGGGTAAGAGAGGCAAAGAGAGCTGGGGGGCAGGCAGCCTGCCTGGCAGAGGTCATAAAGCCTATGTCTGTATCCCAAATGGCACCAATTTCCCTGTATAGTGCACTGCTTTTAACCAGAGCTCTGATTAAATGTAGTGCACTATATAGGAAACGAAGTGCCATTTGAGACGAATCCTAGTAAGATGCCTCTGGCTCTTCATATCTTTTACATTTCTAATTAAAACAGATAAAGAGTGAGGGAGACATCAATCCACCACTGATTTCCCAGTTAAGGTTTTAGAGCAGGCTGTAAACTAGGCAGCCCGGCATCATTGATTTTATAATTAGCTACCGTCACCCCAGACATGAGCTGGAGGGAGCAGAGGAGATGAAGGAGAGGGGGAGTTGGGGAAGGACAGAGGTGCAGGTAAAGAGGGGCAGGAGGGTAAGATAAGAACGCAGAATGTCGTCTGAGGTCAGAGAAGAGAGGGAGGGAGTGAGTGAGTGAGAGAATGGAAGAGAGAGTGAGGAGATAGAGATAGAGATAGAAGAGAAGATGAGACGTGATTAGCAAATTAGTATCAGAAATGTCATACCCTGAAGGAAGCAACCCAAAATGTTTGAATATTTTTCTTCCATCAAAAACAGGCACATTAGACACAATTGATACAGATCTGTTTTTTTAATTATTATTACAGAAACGAATCCACACGCTTAATGACCCTATATATAAATACCAAAGAATATACATTTTTTAAATAGGTAAGATGACCTCCACAAACAAAACATCATACACACCAGCAAACCACTGGAGCCGTATAGCAATGAGCGTAGGTAGGTATCCTGGAAGGAAGTTACAGCATACACTCATGTAGCTCACAGTAGACAAAGAATAGAACTCCCACAGAAATCTAAAATGACGTCAACAAAAAGGATAGATCTCAGTGCCACACAACTTTGGGTGCACATACCAGGATGTCAAATTCACCCACCCACAGTAGCAAATAGAGATGTAGTACTAGATTACACTAGAGGTAGAGCTGAAAGGGTGTAGAGACGAAGAGGGGTACTCCAAAACCCTCTAAAGCACAGCCTTCAATTATCAATGATGTCCATCACAGTTGAATTACAGTGCATTTCTGTATTTTATTTTTAATAAATGTGCAAAGAAAAGCAT
Organism: Oncorhynchus mykiss; assembly: GCF_057628025.1. NCBI lineage: Eukaryota > Metazoa > Chordata > Actinopteri > Salmoniformes > Salmonidae > Oncorhynchus > Oncorhynchus mykiss. The sequence continues at coordinate 69,934,934 of NC_143030.1, read as the reverse complement.
GTGAATGGCATATTATGGCATGTTGTGTGTAAATGGTTGAGAGAAAACATATATTTAATCCATTTTGAATTCAGACTGTAACACAGCAAAATGTGGAATAAGTCAAGGGGTATGAATACTTTCTGAAGGCTCTGTATATGTGACAGATGTCACACTTTCACTACAGCTACACCTCTGTGTGAAGGAACACAGTGATGTCCTATACAGTAGAATCAATATCTCAACCCTTTGGACTAACAATTCAAACCTTATCAGATAGTTGTGAGAGGTTACATTTACTTTTAGAAAGAAAATCAGAGAAATAAAAATAAAAGAGTAAACAAAACACTATGGTAATGATTATGATAATAACAGACTGGATTAATAAGGAGTATCCAAGTGTAAAAATAAAATAGCCCCCAAAACATCTCTTACTGCGAAAAAACAGGTGCAAATAGAGCAAATTACAAATATACCAAGAAAAAAGTGTCCCTAGCACCTTATTCTTTCTTAAAGGGGGCAATCTGCAGTTCAAACAACAACAATGGCAGATTGCCCCTTTAAATTACCTAGCTTTAGTATTCTCTTCTTATCAAATGTCATTAGCTTAAACTAAACCAGAACATAACTTCATTACGATATAACTAAAGTTGAGTATTGGTTGAAAATCATGAAAAATATAGTGTTATTAAACCAGTACTAATAATATTTTCCCGGCAAACCTTCCATAAAGTCTTGTAACATCTGTATCTATAAATTACATTATGTTATCATGAGATTCCTTAGTTTACAAGTCTTGTAACATCTGTATCTATAAATTACATTATGTTATCATGAGATTCCTTAGTTTACAAGTCTTGTAACATCTGTATCTATAAATTACATTATGTTATCATGAGATTCCTTCGTTTACAAGTCTTGTAACATCTGTATCTATAAATTACATTATGTTATCATGAGATTCCTTAGTTTACAAGTCTTGTAACATCTGTATCTATAAATTACATTATGTTATCATGAGATTCCTTAGTTTACAAGTCTTGTAACATCTGTATCTATAAATTACATTATGTTATCATGAGATTCCTTAGTTTACAAGTCTTGTAACATCTGTATCTATAAATTACATTATGTTATCATGAGATTCCTTAGTTTACAAGTCTTGTAACATCTGTATCTATAAATTACATTATGTTATCATGCGATTCCTTAGTTTACAAGTCTTGTAACATCTGTATCTATAAATTACATTATGTTATCATGAGATTCCTTCGTTTACAAGTCTTGTAACATCTGTATCTATAAATTACATTATGTTATCATGAGATTCCTTAGTTTACAAGTCTTGTAACATCTGTATCTATAAATTACATTATGTTATCATGAGATTCCTTAGTTTACAAGTCTTATAACATCTGTATCTATAAATTACATTATGTTATCATGAGATTCCTTCGTTTACAAGTCTTGTAACATCTGTATCTATAAATTACATTATGTTATCATGAGATTCCTTCGTTTACAAGTCTTGTTTGCCAGACTGATGATGCTTGGCTGAAGAAGAGACTATTCATTTCCCAATGTGTTATTTAGGCACAAATGTAGAACTGCATCACTCTAAAGCAGAGCTTTGAGCATACCATGTACAGTACGTCTAGTCTAATAAAACTGATCATCTAGAAATACTTCTTCTATAACAAATACATTGATTTAGCTTTAAAACCAAACACTGACTTAAGGTTAAAATGTGGTATGATGTATGCTCTTATTGCAGGGACTCTACAGCTACCAGCCTGCAGGAGCAATAGCTTTATGTAGATGAGGATAGAATATATTATGAGATTAATAAAAACATGAGAGAACATTAAAATGTCACTCCGACCACTCTAACTACCATTCTGCTCTACCATTCATCTTGATTAATCTCTCTATAACCAAACTTCCCCCAACCGTTTTTCCCATTTCAGATGCTTCTCTGTCTGTAATTATCCTCTCAACTAGCACTAGGACAGCATTAATAAAGCAAGAATCAAATAATGATGAAGAACAGAAAGTGCTTATAATATAAAGTCTTAGGTTTGAATATGAGGAAAATCATGTTATGTGTCAGTACTTTACAATGATTCTTCTAATATAGTTGTAGTGTGTTTCAATAACTATAATTACAGTATTCTGAAGAGGTACACGTTTGCTGCGCAGACAGAAAAGTTAAAAGCAACTTTTAGATTTAAAAATGGAGAGAACTGTGAATATAGCCTAATCAACCAGACTGACTCAACCAGGCTACTATGAATATACTGTAACAAATAAATGCAATGTTTTTCATCGTTCTTTTCTAGGAGACGAAACGTTGAAACAATTATACAGTATTTCTTTCTGGCTCGACTGAAATCAGAGAGGGAGCCTTTAATAACTGACTTATGTTAATTAGTGACCTGTCATGATGTCTCATAAAGTGACATAACACAATCCATAAAGCTCACAACATCAACTCCTCCTGCAACTGAAATAACCCTGTTATACAACATTACTATTTGAAATCGAATTAACCCTTTAAAATGTCAAATGTTTTACGCTTTATAACAGTGCTATGTCAGGTCGTAACTACGATTTCAGCTATTACAACAGGTATTATGTCATTCTTAAGACCATGTTAAGTATAATGGGGGCAACACAACAGCCTTAAAGTCATTCGTCAAAGAAAGAGTTCATATAAAATGTAAAAGCAAATTGCATATTAACATAGTTTGTCAAGAGTAGAGGTGAGTTGTAGTGTGTGTGCTTGTGTGCTGAATGGCAAGTTAAAGTAATGGCCAAACAGCCAGTGCTGGTGTAGATCTGATCCTGCATCGCCATTCTACCACTGAGCGGTATCAGCCAGGTCACTGGATGACAGGGAACAACCAAGAAAGGAAAGGTGGTGAACAATCAATCAAATCAATCATTATCTTTATCGTCACAATTGCTAAATGTGTAGTGGAGTCAAGGCACAGCAGAACTGTAGAAAAGGAATGCATATGAAAAGAAAGAGGTGAGAGATGGAGGGAGGGAGAAATATAGAGGGAAAGGGTGGGAGAGTGCTTTAATGATGCTGAAAATTGGCCCGTGACTGCGGTACTAGCTTGTAGACAAATCATTGCTACAGCCTGCTGTCAACGAATCTGTCCCCTTGTTCTCCCTTATCCCCTCCCTCACTCCCTCCTTGCGTCACTCACTGTGCCTTACACTGTCTTACACCATCTCTTTCTCCTCCTCCTCCTCACCCTCATTCAACTTCTTTTACGACCTGATATTGAAAACTTCCATCTCTGCGAGCCATACTCAGCCTATCATCGTAAATACCATCCCTGTGTGTGTGTGTGTGTGTGTGATGAGAATGACAGGACTGTGTGTGTGTGTGTGGGGGGAGAATGACAGGACTGTGTGTGGGGGGGGGAGAATGACAGGACTGTGTGTGTGTGTGGGGGGGGGGGGGGGGGGGTGGAATGACAGGACTGTGTGTGTGTGTGTGTGTGTTACCTGAGGACAGTGGTCTCAGGCAGCAGCAGAGCTGTCTCGTCTCCAGAGCTGTGTCCTCCACATAGGGCTGTGTCACCCTCCTCCTCCTGCACACACACACACACACAAATACACACACACACAAATACACACACACACACACACAAATACACACACGCACAAATAGAGAGAGCATATACATACATGTCCATATACATGTCCAGCAATAAGCCATTATAGTGTAATAAGCCACAATAGTGTAATAAGCCACAATAGTGTAATAAGCCACAATAGTGTAATAAGCCACAATAGTGTAATAAGTCATAATAGTGTAATAAGCCACAATAGTGTAATAAGTCATAATAGTGTAATAAGCCACAATAGTGTAATAAGTCATAACAGTGTATTAAGCCACAATAGTGTAATAAGCTTTAGTGCAATAGGCCATAATAGTGCAATAAGTCAATGTAATAAGCTATAATAGTGTAATAAGCCATAATAGTATAATAGTATATAGTATATAATAGTATAATAAGCCACAATAGTGTAATAAGTCATAATAGTGCTATAAGCCATAATAGTGTAATAGTAGAATAATGCAATAGTGCACAGGCAGGCCTAACTACCTTCACATGATAACAACTAAACCAAATGAGTCACAGTCAAAAGGGGATAAGTCATGTTATCACCAGGCTATAAGCCTAAGGAAACAGCCAGGCTAATTGTGCAATATATGAGCCCAGAATGTGTGTGTGTGTGTGTGTGTGTGTGTGTGTGTGTGTGTGCGCGTAAGAGCATCTGATACCACCTCTTACCGAATCAGAGCTGTGTGTCAGGGTATCTCCTGATTGCCTTGGCAACGAAAGGGGGGCGGGCTGGCTGATGACTACGCCCCCTCGGGAGAGGGGCCGTGACATATCCCTGGGGGAGGAAGGGGGGGTGGAGGGGAGCAGGGAGTCAGGCTGGGCCTGGGGGTCACACAGGCTGTAGTGGGCCAGAGGGCGGGAGGACAGAGAGGGCTGGCGGGGGGGCTGCAGGGCCTCAGGGTTTTCATCCTCAGAGTCAGACAGAGAACTGTCAGGGAGACCTGTCAGACACACAGAGTGGAAAACAACAGTGTTAAGTGATCAACAGAGCTCGGCAAGGGTCAGGAATTCTCCCTGGAGGGGAAAAACTCCTGGCTCTAGTCTCCGTATCTACCTCATGATAGGTTGAATTAATCTCAGATTCTATTTGGTGTAGAAATAGAATCTCTTGTTGTGACAGCCCACAGATCAAATGAGCACTGCTGTATTGCTGTACATACAGCTCAGTGTTAGGGCGGGTCCACAATGTTTTAGTGTGGGTGTGTTCGCTCACTGGTGGGGGCGAACACTGCAGCGCTCCACTTGGCGTCTGCCACAGCCTCCATCCTCTGTTCCACCTGACGCATGTACTCCATCAGGTCCTGTACAGAGGAGAGCAGAGACCTGTCAGACACTCATCTACACACACAACTGTTATCCCAACATAACCCCTAGCCTCTACACCTCTAGACACATAGGAATTCTTATCTCTCTGTGTGTGTGTGCGTGTAAGTGCGTGTGTGTGCGTGCGTGTGTGTGGGCGCATGTCTCCCTCCCCATTGCAGAAGGACAGAGGGCATCTGGAGTAGTGGGTAGGGGATAGCAGTTGATTTCGAAATGTGAATGTATGTGGACAGTGGGAAAGGGAAATGGTGGTTGAAGTGTTGGACAGGTGTAGAGAAGGGTTCCTGCCTGTTTCTCCAGCAGCAGCTCTTCCTTCTCCTTCTGGGCCACCCTCAGACTGGCCTTCAGCTCCTGGAGCTCCCTGCGTGTCTCACTCAGCTGCACCTGCAAGGGGCAGTCATCAATAGCAGGAGTCATATACTGCTATACACAGCCTGATCAGCAGCACAGCACATCATAAGTAATCAAAGAGACTAGTTTTCCAGTTTGAAGGTTTCAGCATGTTGACAGAAATATATAATAACCCAAAATAAAGTATTTTATCGGAATCAAACCCACAATCCTGGAGCTGCAAGTACTATAGAGGACACATTTCAGTATCAGTGGAGGCTGCTGATGGGAGGATAGCTCATAATAATGTCCGAAATGGAGTCAATGGAATGGTATCAAACACGTTTTTAGGTGTTTCATGTGTTTGATATCATTCCATTGACTCCACTTCGGCCAGTATTATGAGCCGTCCTCCCCTCAGCAGCCTCCACTGGTGTGTATAGAGAGTTGATTTTGATTTCCAAGTTTGTTGGTGTATCTAGTCATATCTGTAAATGTTGATTTCCATAATGTAGAGGAGGTGTTGCTCTTTACCCGGTTACAGTCCTTCTCTCTTCCCAGCTCCACTTCCACCTTCTCTCTCTCCATCCTCTCCTCCTGAAGCTTCTCCTCAATCCGCTGCATCTCTCCAATCAGCTTCTCCAGACGCTCTCTGTCCTTCTGCCAGGGTGAGAAACATACCGTTAACATTTAGTCATTTAGCAGATGCTCTTATCCAGAGCAACTTACAGGACCAATTAGGGTTTAAGTGCCTTGCTCAAGGGCACATCGACAGATTTTTCACATAGTAGGCTCAGGAATTCGAACCAGCGACGTTTCGGTAACTGGCCCAACACTCTTAACCACTAGGCTACCTGCTGCTAGGCTACCACACAGTCAAAAGAATGTTGATATGTTATTTTGCTGCTAAGACATTCTGCTACTTGCATTCAAGGTGAATGACTACTTGAGTAATCCAATTCATATGATTAGGTCCATCCATATGATTATTACTGTCTGCGGTGGTGTGTCCTACCGAAGTGGTACGCTGCAGGCTCTGTCTCTCCTGGGCCCAGTGTGCTCTGCCCTCCCTCAGAGTCAGGCTGGCGTCAGCTAGCTGCAGGGTGAGCTGTGCCGCCTGGAGCCTGGCCTGGTGCAGCTCTGTCTGGCCCTGGTCCCTCTGGGCCACCAGAGCACACAGCTCTTCCTTCAGGCCCTCAGCACCACGCTCGCTGGCCCCCTGACGCTCCCGCAGGCCCCACATCTCAGCCAGGGAGGCCTCGCTCTCCGCCTGATAGTTCAACAACAATATGACAGTTCAACAACAATAACATGGTTTTGTTAGATGACTGGTGAGGCCATGGGACATTGGGTACTTTCCTGTTGCATTGTCTTTAATCACCCTCACCCCTCCCTATCCAACTTCCCATCCCTATTCTTCTAACCAGCAAAGTTTGCAATGTTGGTTAAAATAAACTCAACAGCAGTGTTTGTATTAGATGACTGGTAAGGACAAGGGACAGCAATGTGTACTGCCATGTTCCTGTTGCATTGTCTTCTGTTCTTTCCCCTCCCAATCCCTTACATCCTCTTATTAACTGGACTTATCCCTCTCTGGGTGGTGCCAGTCTCGCCTGTTTGCTCTGTGCTGTATTCAGCCTGTGTGTGAGGGTGGTGATGGTGTGTACGGGTGGTGCCAGTCTCACCTCTTTCCTCTGTGCCATGTTGAGTCTGTGTGTGAGGGTGGTGATGGTGTGTATAGGTGGTGCCAGGCTCACCTCTTTCCTCTGTGCCATGTTGAGTCTGTGTGTGAGGGTGGTGATGGTATCCCGTAGCTGCAGGGCATGTGTGTCTCTCTGGGCCAGGGAGCTCCTCAGACCCTGGAACTCAGCAGACAGGCTCCGCAGTTCCCCCTCGGTCTGCTCCAGCTTGAGCTGAGGAAGACACAGGGAGAGAGGAAGAAGAGGAGGATGAGGAGTTTGGGATCAGACATGATGTGTGGCTAGGGTTTGGGCACAAAATGTCTGCTATACTTCACCCAGGTAAGACACTACACGTTGGTAGTGAAAAACACTTAGAAAAGCACTAAATAAATCCAAGTCATTATAGTACCTGCATAACATTCCTCTCTTTCTCATCCTCCATCATTTGAACTGCTTGCTTTTTGTCCCTCTCCTTCATCCTACAAACAGAGACAGAGTTAGCGTTAACCAGAGAATAGTTTAAGAATAACAAGCACACAGATAAAAAGATAAGAGATTGAGGGAGACGAGGAAAGAGAGAGAAAGAGAAAACTTTTGTGAGTGTAATGTTTAATGTACTCTTTTTTTGTTTATTTCACTTTTGTTTATTATCTATTTCACTTGCTTTGGAAATGTAAACATATTTTTACCAAATGCCAATAAGCCCATAAATTTAACTGCAATTTAATTGAGAGAGAGAGAGAGAGAGAGAGAGAGAGAATGAACTACAGGACAAAATACAAACATTAAATTATAAAATATACACACCTCAAATTCCAATTGGCTATACTTAAACTCTTTAAAAATCATCCTCAGCTCTGGCATATTCTCCAATATTTGGAACCAGTGGAGTGGAGACAAATTTGACCCCAATCACTGCCATGGGATATGTGTCAACAGCAACCTTGGGAAAATCTTCTGCATTATCATTAACAGTAGACTCCTACATTTCCTCAGCGAAAACAATGTACTGAGAAAATGTCAAATTGTCTTTTTACCAAATTACTGTACGACAGATCACGTATTCAAACAAACAAACAAAACAAAAAAAGGCAAAGTCTTCTCATGCTTTGTTGATTTCAAAAAACCTTTGACTCAATTTGGCATGAGGGCCTGGTATACAAATTGATGGAAAGTGGTGTTGGGGGAAACATACGACATTATAAAATCCATGTACACAAACAACAAGTGTGCAGTTAAAATTGGCAAAAAACACACACACTTCCTTCCACAGGGCTGGGGGATAAGACAGGGATGCAGCTTAAGCCCTACCCTCTTCAACATATATATCAACGAATTGGTGAGGGCACTAGAACAGTCTGCAGCACCAGGCCTCACCCTACTAGAATCTGAAGTCAAATGTCTACTATTTGCTGATGATGTAGTGCTTATGTCTCCAACCAAGGATGGCCTACATCAGCACCTAGATCTTCTGCACAGATTCTGTCAGACCTGGGCCCTTGACAGTAAATTTCAATAAGACAAAAATAATGGTGTTCCAAAAAAGGTCCAGTTGCCAGGACCATGAATACAAATTCCATCAAGACACAGTTGCCCTAGAGCACACAAAAAAAGTATACATACCTCGGCCTAAACGTCAGCGCCAAAGGTAACTTCCACAAAGCTGTGAACAATCTGAGAGACAAGGCAAGAAGGGCCTTCTACGCCATCGAAAGGAACATAAAATTCAACATACCAATTAGGATCTGTAAAAAAAATACTTGTGAGGTCTGGGTTCGGCTCACCAACCAATAATTAATCAAAGGGACCAACACCAAATTGAGACTGCATGCACAATTCTACAAAAATATCCTCTGCGTACAACGTAAAACACAAAATAATGCATGCAGAATTAGGCCGATACCTGCTAATTATCAAAATTCAGAAAATAAGAGTTATATTCTACAACCACCTAAAAGGAAGCGATTCCCAAACTTTCCACAACAAAGCCATCACCTACAGAGAAAGGAACCTGGAGAAGAGCCTCCAAAGCAAGCTGGTCCTAGGGCTCTGTTCACAAACACAAACAGACCCCACAGAGCCCCAGAACAGCAACACAATTAGACCAAACCAAATCATGAGAAAACAAAAAGATAATTACTTGACACATTGGAAAAATGTACAAAAAAATAGCAAACTAGAATGCTATTTGGCCCTAAACAGAGAGTACACAATGCCAGAATATCTGACCACTGTGACTGACCCAAAATTAAGGAAATCTTTGACTATGTACAGACTCAGTGAGCATAGCCTTGCTATTGAGAAAGGCCGCCGAAGGCAGACCAGGCTTCCAAGAGAAGACAGGCTATGTGCACACTGTCCACAAAATGAGGTGGAAACTGAGCTGCACTTCCTAACCTCCTGTCAAATGTATGACCATATTAGAGACACATTTTTCCCTCAGATTACACAGATCCACAAAGAATTCAAAAACAAATCCAATTTTGATAAACTCCCATATCTACTGGGTGAAATACCACAGTGTGCCATCACAACAGCAAGATTTGTGACCTGTTGCCACAAGAAAAGGCCAACCAGTGAAGAACAAACATCATTGTAAGTACATCCTATATTTATGTTATTTATTTTCCCTTTTGTAATTATCTGTTTGCACATCAATACAACACTGTATATAGACATATTATGACATTTGAAATGCTTTTATTATTTTGGAACTTGTGAGTGTAATGTTTACTGTACATTTTTATTGTTTATTTCACTTTTGTTTAATATCTATTTCACTTGCTTTTGCAATGTAAACATATAATTTCCATGCCAATAAAGCACCTTAAATTGAATTTAAATTGAGAGAGAGAGAGAGAGAGAGAGCAGAAGAGAGAACAAGGGGAAAATAGAGAGAGAGAGAGAGAGAGAGAGAGAGAGAGAAAGAGAGCAGAAGAGAGAACAAGAGAAAAATAGAGAGAGAGAGAGAGAGGGAGAGAGAGATCAAAAGAAGGATTGAGATTGAGGTTGTTGGAGATAGAGAAAGATCAAAAGAAGGATTGAGATTGAGGTTGATGGAGATAGAGAAAGATCAAAAGAAGGATTGAGATTGAGGTTGTTGGAGATAGAGAAAGATCAAAAGAAGGATTGAGATTGAGGTTGATGGAGATAGAGAAAGATCAAAAGAAGGATGGAGATTGAGGTTGATGGAGATAGAGAAAGATCAAAAGAAGGATTGAGATTGAGGTTGTTGGAGATAGAGAAAGATCAAAAGAAGGATTGAGATTGAGGTTGTTGGAGATAGAGAAAGATCAAAAGAAGGATTGAGATTGAGGTTGATGGAGATAGAGAAAGATCAAAAGGAGGATTGAGATTGAGGTTGATGGAGATAGAGAAAGATCAAAAGAAGGATGGAGATTGAGGTTGATGGAGATAGAGAAAGATCAAAAGAAGGATTGAGATTGAGGTTGATGGAGATAGAGAAAGATCAAAAGAAGGATTGAGATTGAGGTTGATGGAGATAGAGAAAGATCAAAAGGAGGATTGAGATTGAGGTTGTTGGAGATAGAGAAAGATCAAAAGAAGGATTAAGATTGACGTTGAGGGAGATCGAGAAAGTCTCTGACCTCTCCAGCTCAGTCTCTCGTTCCACAGCTTTCAGAGTTAGCGCTTTAATGTCATCCTCCAGCTCTCTGATTCGCTGTTTGTTGGCTGCTTTCTTGGCCAGTATGGAACTCTTCTCCTGAGCCAAGGCCTCCCCTGACGCCTCCACCTGCTGTAATGGGGGAGAGAGAGATGACAGGAGAGAGAGAGACAAAGGGAGAGAGAGAAAGAGCAAGAAAGAAAGAGATAAAGATATAAAATCTACAGTTGAAGTCGTAAGTTTACATTCACTTAGGTTGGAGTCATTAAAACTCGTTTTTCAACAACTCCACAAATTTCTTGTTAACAAACTATAGTTTTGGCAAGTTGGTTAGGACATCTACTTTGTGCATGACACAAGTACATTTTCCAACAATTGTTCACAGACAAATTATTTCACTTATTATTCACTGTATCTCAATTCCAGTGGGTCAGAAGTTTACATACACTAAGTTTACTGTACCTTTAAACAGCTTGGAAAATTCCAGAAAATTATGTCATGGCTTTAGAAGCTTCTGATAGGCTAATTGACATCATTTGAGTCAATTGGAGGTGTACCTGTGGATGTATTTCAAGGCCTACCTTCAAACTCAGTGCCTTTTTGCTTGACATCATAGGAAAATCAAAAGAAATTAGCCAAGACCTCAGAAAAAAAATTGTAGACCTCCACAAGTCTGGTTCATCCTTGGGAGCGATATCCAAACACCTGAAGGTACCATGTTCATCTGTACAAACAATAGTGCGCAAGTATAAACACCATGGGACCACGCAGCCGTCATACTGCTCAGGAAGGAGACGCGTTCTGTCTCCTAGAGATTAACGTATTTTGGTGCGAAATGTGCAAATCAATCCCAGAACAACAGCAAAGGACCTTCTGAAGATGCTAAATGAAACAGGTACAAAAGCATCTATATCCACAGTAAAACTAGGCCTATATCGACATAACCTGAAAGGCCGCTCAGCAAGGAAAAAGCCACTGCTCCAAAACCGCCATAAAAATGCCAGACTACGGTTTGCAACTGAACATGGGTGGAAAGATCGTACTTTCTGGAGAAATGTCCCCTGGTCTGATGAAACAAAAATAGAACTGTTTGGCCATAATGACCATCGTTATGTTTGGAGGAAAAAGGGGATGCTTGCAAGCCGAAGAACACCATCCCAACCGTGAAGTACGTGGGTGGCAGCAACATGTTGCTTTGCTGCAGGAGGGACTGGTGCACTTCACAAAATAGATGGCATCATGAGGAGGGAAAATTATGTGGCTATATTGAAGCAACATCTCAAGACATCGGTCAGGTAGTTAAAGCTTGGTCGCAAATGGGTCTTCCAAATGGACAATGACCCCAAGCATACTTCCAAAGTTGTGGCAAAATGGCTTAAGGACAACAAAGTAAACGGTATTGGAGTGGCCATCACAAAGCCCTGACCTCAATCCTATAGAAAATGTGTGGGCAGAACTGAAAAAGCATGTGCGAGCAAGGAGGCCTACAAACCTGACTCAGTTACGCCATCTCTGTCAGGAGGAATGGGTCAAAATGCACCCAACTTATTGTGGGAAGCTTGTGGAAGGCTACCCAAAACGTTTGACCCAAGTTAAACAATTTAAAGGCAATGCTAATTGAGTTTATGTAAACTTCTGACCCACTGGGAATGTGATGAATGAAATAAAAGCTGAAATAAATAATTATTTATACTATTATTCTGACATTTCACATTCTTAAAATAAAGTGGTGATCCTAACTGACCTAAGACAGGGAATTATTTACTAGGATTAAATGTCAGGAATTGTGAAAAACTGAGTTTAAATGTATTTGGCTAAGGTGTATGTAAACTTCCTACTTTAACTGTATATATTCTATAAAGTATGGTATCCTGAGCCTCCTTGTAGATGGAAATGCACATTAGACCTGCAAATGTACTCCTGCTGTTTTGGGATTTAACATTTCAAGATCATTTACATCTGGGGTTTGTGATCTTGTCTAGCTACGTCAAATCACATTTTACACAGACACTGGGGCTACTTGGACATAATCAAACAACCTTGGCATGGACACCCTGTCTTGTAATGTTACATTACCTCCTGCCTCCTCTCCATCTCTTCCATCCTGTCTCTGCTCTCTTGCAGCTCTTCCTTCAGCTCAGAGATGTTCCTCTCCAGCTGCTCACGTCCTCTGTCCCAAGCCTCTCTCGCCTTCCCGTACTTCTCCTTCTCTCTCTGCTTCATCCTTTCTGCCCCCTCCCGCGCATGGATCAATTCGGCCCGCTCACGCAGACACTCTTGCAGGCGACTCTGATCGAGAGAGAGAAAGAGAGAAAATGAGTCCCCCTAAAACATGAGGTATTGATTACCACCTCTGTTTATACATTTTATCCACTTTCATTCATATCCAATTTCATTCACTCTCTCTAGAAGTGAAAGATGGAAATATGTACTTCCCTTTACTGTCTTCCCTCTCCCCCCTGCTCAGACTTCCTCTCTGCCCACCTGCAGTAGCTCAGCACTAGCTACGACGAGCAGCATTTTGATCCCCCTCCTCCTTAACTACACCCCACCTCCTCCTCTCTGCTCACCTGCAGTAGCTCAGCCCTGGGTACAACCAGCAGCATGTCAGTCCCTCCCTCCTCTCCGTGGGCTCCTTCCTCCAGGGTAACCAGGTCTTCCAGAGGCTTGGGGGCACTGAAGGTAAACTGGGGGCTGGCAGAGCACACCTCACCCTTCCCATCCACGTACACAAACTGGTACTGTTGGGAACTGGGCTTGGGCAGGTAGGAGGCTGCAAGAGGGAGGGAGGGGTAAAGGGAAATGGTCAGGGGAATATTTAACTAGATGTCTACATGCTTATCCTCTTAGATGTAATGACAAAATCTAGATTTACGCCTAAATAGACATACCCAAAAGTAACTGCTATTCATGTGTAATTACATGATTCTGACATGCCAAAACTTGGTATGTTTGGAAAGAAGACATCTGGGAGATAAGGAAATCATCAGAAAATAGATTGGAGTTACGTAGTTCAGAATACACAAGATCAAGCACACACAAAATAATCTTTTTTTTATTGTTTTTTTTTTTTGTAATCTTTCATTAACAAGCTATGAGTGAATTATTGATGCCCAGAGCTGGAAACACATCAGATGGCTTCCACAACATGTGAACAATATCAGGAAAAAAATGGGATTGATAGACCTCAGAACTGGAAATGGGCAAATGTTTTAGTAAGTGGTGTCAGGTGTGTTCACGGGATGTTTCCAAGTGTCCGTTTCCAAGTGCAATCCAAAAACGCTATTTGTTCAGTATGAAAACACAATTTCTATCATATCAACCCTACTCAAACATTGTGGTGGTGTTATGAAGTATCCAGGGTACATTCAAGTGTCCTTTCAACCTCTCCAAATTGTCCGAATGTGGTAATTGCACACTGGATGAACCTAAAAGTTATTGTTCAGTATAAAAACAGAATTTCTACAACACCAACCTCTCTCAGACAATGTGGTGGTGTCGGTGGACATACAGGGGATATCCAAGTGTTTCATCATATTTTTCATGTGCAAAGGTATAGTCACTCTGTGGACGTTCAATGTTTTCATTAAGTCATACATCATCAGATAGCATTGGCAATAGGCTGGATTTGTTCCTTCCAACCTAAAGGTTTCATTTCATACCTCCCCATGTATCTATAGCTCAAACACAGACCAAATGGAAGCTTACCTTGTAGATGTTTGGTGAAAACGTTGTGTTAAATAAACATTTTGACTCTCGGGGTTGGTGATAAATAACGGTAGGTCACTGACAGACAAATAAGACATCCTCACGATCTGTGGAGTCCCGGCTTTCGGTGTGTCTCGACTTATTCCGTGTTTATTTTGTTTATGCTTCACAAAGCAAACCGGAATGAAATGAGGTAATCTGCTCGGCCTGCCCTTTTACATTAGTATGCCCATGGATTACAGCCAACATCTACACTGAGCTAAGGGCTAGAGCTGCAACTTTCAAGGAGTGGGACTAACCCGGAAGCTTACCAGAAATCCCATTATGCCCCCCGACAAACCATTAAACAGGAAAAGTGTCAATACAGGACTAAAATCTAATCATATGACACCGGCTCTGACACTCGTCGGATGGGGCAGGGCTTGCAAACCATTACAGATTACAAAGGGAAGCTACATTTGTCACAACATAAAGTGTGTAAACTACTGTTAGGACACTTGTCACAGTGTAAACTCTGTAAACTACTGTGAGGACACTTGTCACAACATAAAGTCTGTAAGCTACTGTGAGGACACTTGTCACAGTGTAAAGTCTGTAAACTACTGTGAGGACACTTGTCACATTGTAAAGTCTGTAAACTACTGTGAGGACACTTGTCACAGTGTAAAGTCTGTAAACTACTGTGAGGACACTTGTCACAACATAAAGTCTGTAAACTACTGTGAGGACACTTGTCACAGTGTAA
>NC_143030.1:69899898-69917398 GCF_057628025.1 Oncorhynchus mykiss | reverse complement strand
CACACTTTTATTAAGTGCGGATATCTATCTTTATTTCATTACTTTATACCCAAACCTGTAAATTACTGGATTTATGTATGCTATAGTCTCTGAACAGAGTATATATGTTGACCAGGCACACTGTCAGAAATAGAGGAAGGGTTTGAAAAGAGAGCAGTACCCTGGAAATGGACACAGCAGTTGACATCTGTGCCCTCCTGGTAGCCTGCCGGCGCCAGGGCCCAGACAAAGGTGTGGTAGTCTTTCACTGACGACCATCCCACCTGAGGGAGTCAGCGGAGAGAGAAGAGAGAGAGAGATCAACATTGAGAGACAGAGAGAGACGACAAGGGGACAGGGGGATAGACAGGGAGGCGCACACGTAAACACACAACAATTCTGGTTGTTAATACATCAAGAATTGTTTTGCATTCCACTTTATTTACACTCAACAGAGTATGCCACTCCTCACACTCAGTTTTTAGATATCAGGTTAACTTGATCAGGTTAACTTTACCTTGAAGAGTCCGACCCAGTCATGGCTGGCCCAGGTATGTTGTGAGCTGACACTGTAGTGGCACTCCACGCGGCTCTGAGGGAAGTAGCTACTACCCACGTTCCTAAACTCCACCCTCCAAGCCTTCTCCATGGCAACACAGTTACACAGGTAGACTGGCGAACACATGTGGGGATACATGGTAGAGGGAGGAAAAATACAGTCAGGCATCCCCCTTTTATTTCACAATACGTATAACCACAAATAAATGAGTCAAACACTTTTACATACCTGACCTGCACTTGATTGAAATGTTTGATAAGACAGAACCAATAGAGTAGTCACAAAAGTGAAATCTTCAAGCTAAATTAAGCACACCTCAAATAATTTATAATATTTGACATACAGTATATATTTGTCTGGAACTCAAGGACCTGTTCAGAGGAGCACATTGAGAAGTAGGTAAGAGGTGACTGCTGTGAAACAAATGGCTGAGAGAAAGAGAGGTGTACTCTGGGAGTGTTTGTTCAATGTAAGTGGTACTCTTCAATGAGCATATGGAGGTCATGTAGAGGCATGGGGGAAAGACACCCCCAACATCCTGACACCCCCAGCCCCTCACACCCCCAGCACCCTTACCCCCCCACCCCCACCCCCCCAGTCCCATGACACCCCCAGCCCTCTGACACCCCAAGTCCCCAACCACCCTAGCCTCCTGATCCCCCAGATACCTGTCACCCCCTACACCCTGACAAACCCAGCACCCTGATCCCCCAGAATCCTGACACCCCTTACACCCTGACAGACAAAGCACCCTGACCCCCCCAGAATCCTGACACCCCTTACACCCTGACAGATCCAGCACCCTGACCCCCCAACTACCTGACACCCCCAGACCCTGAAACCCCCTACACCCTGACAAACCCAGCACCCTGAACCCCCAGCTGCCTGACACCCCCAGCTGCCTGACACCCCCATCCCTGACACCCTCAGCCCTGACACCCTCATCCCTGACACCCCCAGACCCCTGGGCTACTAACACCTTGATGACAGTGAGGCCCATAACTACCATGATTCATTACCTCTACTACATGACAACACACACACAAAGACACTCTGCCAAATGCCAACAACACTGTCACAGACTATTTATTTCAGCCATTGCCCAATGTCTTATTGTTATTGTTCACCACTCTAGTCATGTGTCGACATGCATATAGCCCTCCAGTTGACTTCATGCTTAAAAAGTCAACAGCTACGTGGGACTTCAATTGCACTCTAAGCATGCTGACTGCAAAGCTGAAAGCTCAACCACCCTAATCATTTCACACAGTTAGGCATAATCTAGTATTGAGGCCGAGACACAGTAGCCAACAGGAAAGGTGCTATACAGTTCACTATTGTGCTGGCATAAATCAAATGTTATTTGTCACATGTGCCGAATACAACAGGTGTAGTAGACCTTACAGTAAAATGCTTACTTACAAGCCCTTAACCAACAATGCAGTTTTAAGAAAAATAAGTGTTAAGAAAGTATTTACTAAAATAAAATGAAGTAAAAAATATAAATACATTTAAGACAAGAAATAGACAATAAAATAAACAGTAACCAGGCTATATACAAGGGGTACCGGTACTGAGTCAATGTGCGGGGGCACAGGTTAGTCGAGGTAATTGAGGTAATATGTACATGTAGGTAGAGGTAAAGGTGACTATCTTTAGGATTACATGACTCAGTCTAAATCCCAGTAATACAATGTAACCTCAAATGAACAAAATAAACAGGGACATTGTAATAGAGAACGGCATGGAGCAGTGGGTCTATTTCTAACTTGTATTTGACTAACATATTATCCATATTACAGAGATTACCAAAGGTAAATAGTGAGTCTTGAGAATAATGTTTATATACTGTTTAACCCACTTCATATGTATATACTGTATTCTAGCCACGGCCTGTACTATATAACTACACCTGCACACACCTTTTCTATTAATATACTGTATATAATGTCTATACACACCATCATATAGATATTTATTTATATTCCTGACTCTGACATTTCTCGTTCTAATATTTCTAGATTTCTTAAATAATTCATTTTTACTTTTGGATTTGTGTGTATTGTTTTGTACTGTTAGGTATTGCTGCACTATTGGAGCTAAGCATTTCGCTACACCTGCAATATCTGCAAAATATGTGTACAAAACGAATAACATTTGATTTGAATGTGTATTAGGTAATACCACGTGTATAGGACATGTATAACCCATTAAGAAGCACAACAAAAACAACCTGTATTATTCCACCTGACAAGAGCATTTGCGTTATGTTTATTTTGTTAGAAATTAACAAAAGTCCACAAATAATACAATATGTGATTTAAAAACTACTTATTTTACTATATAAGATAAAACAAAAAATACCTCTAAACTGTGTGAGTGTTCAAATAACACCGCAGGAGATGAGTGTTCCAAGACAAGGCCCAGTAGCCTAGCAGCAGTAGCCTCCAGTGTACGCATTAGACCAGTGGTTCCCAAATAGGGGCACTAGGATCCCTGGGGGTACTTGGCCTAACCACAGGGGGTACTTAAGAAGACTCGTGAGATAATTGGCCTACCGGTAATAATGCACATGAGGTACATGAGGGGGTACTTCAGGGCTACTGCGGTAAAACAAAATTCAGTTGGTTCTACAGTAAACGAAAAAGGTTGAGAGCCATTGCACTAGACTAGTTCGTACATAATAAACTGTCTTTATGCGCAAAAGCAATAATAATCAGGACCATCGGGCCCGTTAACCGATCTCACCGTAATCTGAAATAGAAAAGAAAACTTGTGCACCAACAACAAATACTTGTGCGTTAGCATCACTACATAAGACAATAAGTTCGTTTTCCTTTGTCTGCAGAGGGAGAACTCTACGCAGATACAGATCGACAGAGTTTCTTCTACTGAGACGTACCTTATTCTGGCCTTTTTGGTATCCAATTGAGCCGTCACTATCAGAAAACGGTGTCAGAAAACAACGATTTTAAAGATGCATAACGGCGTCTCTTTGGCTCAACTGTTCCACTAACCTAGAACAGTAACATAAACACATGCATCACAGAGTGGTGGTGTGTTTGCTGTATTATGGGAACTGCTGTTCTTTATTACTGACTGAAGCACAGATGTGAAGCTAGAGATTATAGAATAAAACTACAACCCCCAAACACAGATGAGACGCTTGAAGATACATAACGTTCTACTGTAATTTGATGCTGGTAGCGTCCATGGCTGGTGATTCATTATGTTTTATTCGCCGATTGCAATACACGGTCACTCTCATTGGTCATGCCATGGCCTTATAATAAACGGTCCTACTCCAGCGGCAAGTCATTGATGTGCAGAGAAAAACAACTCATCGGGTTTAATATGAATTGCGAAATAATGGATGAAGGGTAGTTTTTGATGTGAGCAACCATATCCACTGCATTTGCAACAACCAAATGTGTAATTGCTATAATTGCATACTGTCCATCATAGCTGCCTGCTCCCAATATGGTCTTATTTAGTCCTGTAAAATGATAGGCTATGAATTACGTGCCCATCTAAAGGAAAAGCAGAGGTCTTCATTAACTCCGGCATGACACTTGAGCACAGCAGCATTGACAGGTGAAGAGACATGACAGGAGAGATGTTGGCGAGGTAATATTACCTGACAACACTCCATGTGGGAAGAGGTGCTAGAGTAATAAGTATCTGCCTCCCTCACTCTATCCCTGGTGTGCAGTGTGTTGACAGCATGTCATGCTTATCCAGGGGCACAACTTTGGTTTTAGAAGTGGGGGGACATACTGTAAATAGGAGTAAGAGTGACCAGTAGCAGGATAAATGGATACAAATGGTAATGGAAAATCAATAATCAATGAGCAGCAGTATAATGGTAGTAATACATCTAATCAATAATCATTATAGCATCAATGTAAATGTGAGGTGATTTGTACGTGTGGGTGTAAATGTGGACCCAGGGTAGTCAAGGGAGATGTATTAGGCAGACTGTTGTCCCTGACATCACACTGCTTGCTTAGCTAGTACCACTTCCACCTGATTCAGCTCACACTGAGGCTCCAACCAAGGTTTTACATTTTTGTGATGTTTAAAAAAATATATAACCAGGTAGTGAGTGCATAGAGAACAGAATTTGACTCAATCACATGAAGGACAAAACACTCACTGTACAGAAAATGATTAGAATATATATGTACTGTTCATATTAGTTACTGGGTAAACAATGTGAAAAGGATTAGACTACATGTACATGAGATCACATACGTTACTGGGTAAACACTATGCCAAGCAATCATAAGTTACTGGGTAAACACTATGCCAAGCAATCATAAGTTATTGGGTAGACTCTATGCCTGTCACGACTTCGGGCGGTGTTCGGCGGTCGACGTCACCGGTCTTCTAGCCATCGCAGATCCATTTTTCATGTTTCATTTGTTTTGTCTGGTGATCACACTCACCTGGTTTCAATTCCCTACTTACATGTTGTATATGTTCCCTCTGTTTCCCCCATGTCCTTGTTGGGAATTGTTTATTGTTTTACGCACCCCTGACAGAATTCCCGACCTGTCTATGGAGTCAGCAGGAGCAGGTGCCCCTGGTATAGGGAACAAGCGAACATAATCCACCAGCTCGGCGCCATCATGGATCAAGTTATCCAGACCCTGGACCGTTGGGAGAGACAGGGAGGTCCACCAGCGCGTTCAAGCACGCAACCCGAACCTCCACTACTCACTCCTTCTGCAACTGGTCCAAGTGGGATGCGTCTCACTTGGACTGGGAAGGGAGAGGGTGTCCTCCCTCATCTCGTGCCTCACAGGGAGAGCTCTGGAGTGGGCCAACGCTGTGTGGGGAGAAGAAGAAGCGGAGTTGGAGTTCTTCACCGAGCCCGAGGGTAGAGCGGCGGATGAGCGCCTCTTCCAGCTGAGGCTGGAGGAGCGCCTAGGAGTTTGCCCAGAAGTTTAGGACCCTGGCTGCCGGCGCGGGATGGAACGACAGGGCCCTGATCGTACACTACCGTTGCAGTCTGCACGAGGACGTTCGTCGGGAGTTGGCCTGCAGAGACACCCACCCTCACGTTGGATCAGCTGGTGGACCTGTCCATCCGGCTGGACAACTTGCTGGCTACCCGTGGACGTTCAGATCGGGGTCTGGTGGTTCCAGACCAGGTCTCCACCGTACGCATCCCTCCAGAATATGCCGATTTGGCTCTCGCCTTCTGTAAGAAGAAGGCGACTCAATTACCATCCCATCGACGAGGAGATTGTACGATAAATCTCCTGGTAGACGCTGCACTTCCCAGGAGTCACGTGTATCCCCTGTCGCAAGCGGAGACAGTGGCTATGGAGACATATGTCTCCGAATCCCTGAGTCAGGGGTACATTCTGTCATCCACTTCACCCGTCTCCTCGAGTTTCTTTTTTTGAAGAAGAAGAATGGAGGTTTGCGCTTTTGCCTTGATTATCGAGGTCTCAATCAAATCACGGTGAGGTACAGTTACCCGCTACCTCTTATCGCAACGCATTGTGTCAATGCACCGGGCGCGCTTCTTCACAAAACTGGATCTCAGGAGCGCTTATAACCTGGTGCCTATCCGGGAGGGAGACGAGTGGAAGAAGGCGTTTAGTACCACCTCAGGGCATTATGAGTACCTCGTCATGCCGTACGGGTTGATGAATGCTCCATCAGTCTTCCAATCCTTTGTCGGCTTTTGGGCAACTAAGGGCTCTGTTTACCTCGGCACCAGTGCTGGCCCATCCGGATCCCTCTTTGGCGTTCATGGTGGAGGTGGACGCTTCCGAGGCTGGGATAGGAGCGGTGCTCTCTCAGCGCTCGGGTACGTCACCGAAGCGATGATGACGTGGGGGACCGGGAGCTGTTGGCTGTAGTCGAGGCCTTGAAGGCGTGGATACATTGGCTTGAGGGGGCTAAACACCCTTTTCTCATCTGGACTGACCACCGTAATCTGGAGTACCTCGCGATCTCCTGGCGAGGAGATTGAACCCTCGCCAGGCAAGGTGGGCCATGTTTTTCACCTGTTTTGTTTTCACCCTTTCGTACAGACCAGGTTACCAGAACGTGAAGGCAGACGCAAGGTCCCGGCTGTAAGACACAGAGGAGTGGTCCATGGATACCACTCCCATACTCTCCGGCTCTTGTTTGGTGGCGCCGGTAGTGTGGGAGCTGGACGCGGACATTGAGCGGGTGTTACGTGCAGAGCCCACTCCCCCTCAGTGACCAGCTGGGCGTCTGTACGTTCTGTCTGCTGTTCGCGACCGATTGATCTATTGGGCCCACACGTCACCCTCCTCTGGTCATCCTGGGATTGGTCGGACAGTGCGCTGTCTTAGTGGGAAGTACTGGTGGCCCACCTTGGCTAAGGATGTGAGGGCTTATGTTTTCTCCTGTTCGTTGTGCGCCCAGTGTAAGGCTCCTAGACACCTGCCCAGAGGTAAGTTACAACCCATACCCGTTCCACAATGGCCATGGTCACACCTGTCGGTGGATTTCATAACTGATCTTCCACCTTCACAGGGAAACACTACGATCCTGGTCGTTGTAGATTGTCTTTCTAAGTCCTGTCATCTCCTCCCTTTGCCCGGTCTCCCTACGGCCTTACAGCCTGCAGAGGCCCTGTTTACTCACGTCTTCCAGCACTATGGGGTGCCTGAGGATATAGTGTCTGATCGGGGTCCCCAGTTCACTTCGAGGGTCTGGAGGTCTCGGTCAGCCTTTCCTCAGGTTTTCACCCCGAGAGTAAGGGGCAGGTGGAAAGAGTTAACCAGGATGTGGATAGGTTTCTGAGGTCTTATTGCCAGGACCGGCCAGGGGAGTGGGCAGTGGTCGTCCCTTGGCAGAGATGACCCAGAACTCGCTCTGCCACCCCTCCCCTAACCTCTCTCCCTTTCAGTGTGTGTTAGGGTGTCAGCCGGTTCTGGCTCCTTGGCATCAGAGTCAGACCTAAGCTCCTGCGGTGGATGACTGGTTCCGGTGCGCGGAGGAGACATGGGACGCTGCCCATGTTCATCTTCAGCGCGCTGTGCGGCGCCAGAATGTGGGCACAGACCGTCACCGCAGTGAGGCCCCGGTGTTCGCACCGGGGGACCGGGTCTGGCTATCGACCCGGAACCTGCCCCTCTGCCTGCCCTGTCGGAAGATGGGTCCGTGA
Organism: Oncorhynchus mykiss; assembly: GCF_057628025.1. NCBI lineage: Eukaryota > Metazoa > Chordata > Actinopteri > Salmoniformes > Salmonidae > Oncorhynchus > Oncorhynchus mykiss. Next base: position 69,909,704 of record NC_143030.1, on the reverse strand, counting down.
TTTGTGTGGCCATTTAAAGTCCTGATGAGAGTGAAAGAGGTATGTTATAGGTTACAGCTTCCCCCCGATTACCGCATTAACCCCTCGTTCCATGTGTCTCTTCTCAGGCCGGTGGTGGCGGTTCCTCCGCCCCCTCTGAACATCGAGGGGGCCCCAGCGTACTCCGTTCGATCCATCCTGTATTCGAGACGTCAGGCGAAGGGCCTTCAATACCTTGTGGGCTGGGAGGGGTACGGTCCGGAGGAGAGATGCTGGGTTCCGGTGGAGGACGTGTTGGACCCTTTTATGCTGCAGGATTTCCACCGTCTCCGTCCAGATCGCCCTGCGCCTCGTCCTCCGGGTAGTCCTCGAGGCCGGTGTCGGCGCGTTGCTGGAGCCGCACGTCTGGGGGGGGGGGGGGGAGTACTGTCATAACTCCTGCCGAAGTCGGTTCCTCTCCTTGTTCGGGTGGTGTTCAGCGGTCGACGTCAGCGGTCTTCTAGCCATCAGCGAACCATTTTTCATGTTTCATTTGTTTAGTACGTGTGTTGTGTAGTACGTTTATGTGACTGATGCGATACGGGTTTTGTGCCCATGTGTTTTGTTATTTTTGTATGCCGGTAGTTATGTACATTAAACGGATCCGGATATTTACCAAGCTCTGCTCTCCTGCGTTTGACTTCCATGCCACCCCTGACAATGCCAATCAATCATAAGTTACTGGGTAAACACTATGCCAATCAATCATAAGTTACTGGGTAAACACTATGCAAATCAATCATAAGTTACTGGGTAAACACTATGCCAATCAATCATAAGTTACTGGGTAAACACTATGCCAATCAATCATAAGTTACTGGGTAAACACTATGCCAATCAATCAAATGCACTTGTTATTGACCCCGAGACTGGTGTCTGGAGTACTTGATGATCAGTTTACTGGAAATAGATTAAGTCTCTAAAATTACCTGTGTAGAAATCGCCCAAAACAACCAATTTGTAGCCTACAATATGTATTCAATTTTATTCACACTTAATAGACAATCAAAAAATTATAATATTTTTGGTGACAACAACATTACAGATAAGACCAACTGTAGGATGTAACATGGGACAAAACATTACAGATAAGACCAACTGTAGGATGTAACATGGGACACAACATTACAGATAAGACCAACTGTAGGATGTAACATGGGACACAACATTACAGATAAGACCAACTGTAGGATGTAACATGGGACACAACATTACAGATAAGACCAACTGTAGGATGTAACATGGGACACAACATTACAGATAAGACCAACTGTAGGATGTAACATGGGACACAACATTACAGATAAGACCAACTGTAGGATGTAACATGGGACACAACATTACAGATAAGACCAACTGTAGGATGTAACATGGGACAAAACATTACAGATAAGACCAACTGTAGGATGTAACATGGGACACAACATTACAGATAAGACCAACTGTAGGATGTAACATGGGACACAACATTACAGATAAGACCAACTGTAGGATGTAACATGGGACACAACATTACAGATAAGACCAACTGTAGGATGTAACATGGGACACAACATTACAGATAAGACCAACTGTAGGATGTAACATGGGACACAACATTACAGATAAGACCAACTGTAGGATGTAACATGGGACAAAACATTACAGATAAGACCAACTGTAGGATGTAACATGGGACACAACATTACAGATAAGACCAACTGTAGGATGTAACATGGGACACAACATTACAGATAAGACCAACTGTAGGATGTAACATGGGACACAACATTACAGATAAGACCAACTGTAGGATGTAACATGGGACACAACATTACAGATAAGACCAACTGTAGGATGTAACATGGGACAAAACATTACAGTAACATCTAGATAAATATGTTAACTCTGTGGTTGCAAGTAGGATGTTTCGCTTGTCTCCCACAATGCTTTAGTTCTGATCTCAAGTTGCAGTTGGTGAGGAGCAACTGCAGAAATGTCCAGTTGACCGCTGTCGAAAGTTCATGACCTTTCATCATACAGTGGTTTTTGTTAAGGTCATGCAGTCGACAGCAAGTCAGACAATTTTATACCCATAATGCAACACAATTTGAAAGGCGATGACCGACGTTGGTCAATGTCTTGACAAACGTGATCCTCTCAAACGGGTCCAACGTGTGCACTCATGAATATAAAAGCATTGGATTGGTGTAATCATTGGCTAGAATGAGTGTCCACCATTGGGAAATCCATGATTTGGACCCACTCACTGTCACAGTCATACTCTGGACCTAGTTTTGTCCCATGGAATAAATGTTGTGGATCTTAATGTTTTTCCTCATAATCCTGGACTATTGGACCACCATTTTATTACGTTTGCAATTGCAACAAATAATCTGCTCAGACCCCAACCAAGGAACATCAAAAGTTGTGCTATAAATTCACAGACAACACAAAGATTCCTTGATGTCCTTCCAGATTCCCTCTGTCTACCCAAGGACGCCAGAGGACAAAAATCAGTTAACCACCTAACTGAGGAACTCAATTTAACCTTGCGCAATACCCTAGATGCAGTTGCACCCCTAAAAACTAAAAACACAGAAAATACCCGAGCTCTGAAGCAAGCTTCCAGAAAATTGGAATGGAAATGGCGCCACACCAAACTGGAAGTCTTCCGACTAGCTTGGAAAGACAGTACCGTGCAGTACCGAAGAGCCCTTACTGCTGCTCGATCATCCTATTTTTCTAACTTAATTGAGGAAAATAAGAACAATACGAAATTCCTTTTTGATACTGTCGCAAAGCTAACTTTGCGACATTCCCCAAGAGAGGATGGCTTTCACTTTAGCAGTGATAAATTCATGAACTTCTTTGAGGAAAAGATCATGATTATTAGAAAGCAAATTACGGACTCCTCTTTAAATCTGCGTATTCCTTCAAAGCTCAGTTGTCCTGAGTCTGCACAACTCTGCCAGGACCTAGGATCAAGAGAGACACTCAAGTGTTTTAGTACTATATCTCTTGACACAATGATGAAAATAATCATGGCCTCTAAACCTTCAAGCTGCATACTGGACCCTATTCCAACTAAACTACTGAAAGAGCTGCTTCCTGTGCTTGGCCCTCCTATGTTGAACACCGGATGTGTACCAAACTCACTAAAAGTGGCAGTAATAAAGCCTCTCTTTAAAAAGCCAAACCTTGACCCAGAAAATATAAAAAACTATCGGCCTATATCAAATCTTCCATTCCTCTCAAACATTTTAGAAAAGGCTGTTGCTTCAGTCTGGTTTTAGACCCCATCATAGCACTGAGACTGCACTTGTGAAGGTGGTAAATTACCTTTAAATGGCATCAGACCGAGGCTCTGCATCTGTCCTCGTGCTCCTAGACCTTAGTGCTGCTTTTGATACCATCGATCACCACATTCTTTTGGAGAGATTGGAAACCCAAATTGGTCTACACGGACAAGTTCTGGCCTGGTTTAGATCTTATCTGTCGGAAAGATATCAGTTTGTCTCTGTGAATGGTTTGTCCTCTGACAAATCAACTGTAAATTTCGGTGTTCCTCAAGGTTCCGTTTAAGGACCACTATTGTTTTCACTATATATTTTACCTCTTGGGGATGTCATTCGAAAACATAATGTTAACTTTCACTGCTATGCGGATGACACACAGCTGTACATTTCAATGAAACATGGTGAAGCCCCAAAATTGCCCTCGCTAGAAGCATGTGTTTCAGACATAAGGAAGTGGATGGCTGCAAACTTTCTACTTTTAAACTCGGACAAAACAGAGATGCTTGTTCTAGGTCCCAAGAAACAAAGAGATGGACTGGCCACCCCACATAGCCTGGTTCCTCTCTAGGTTTCTTCCTAGGTTTTGGCCTTTCTAGGGAGTTTTTCCTAGCCACCATGCTTCTACACCTGCATTGCTTGCTGTTTGGGGTTTTAGGCAGGGTTTCTGTACAGCACTTTGAGATATCAGCTGATGTACGAAGGGCTATATAAATAAATTTGATTTGATTTGATTTGATGGTGGGAAGTGTGCAGAAAGTGCACACTTTGAGAGAAGGGTAGAGAAATGTTATGCAGTGTAGTCCCCTCATGGTGCCGGTAGAATCTGCCTCAGTGGACACCAGATGGCAGTGTACTTTAACTAAACCTGTATGAAGCCTCCAGAACCACCACTCTCAGTTGATATACTGTAGATATAAACAGATGCCTTCACCATGTCAGGTTCACAGTAAGTCAGAACTGGAAATATGGGATATGTTTCTAGATTATGATGATGTGTATAAAGCAAATGATCCCTTCCTCTTTGTTAGATCATTAATTGCATGTTACTAGGCTGCACCATCGAAATACAGTAGGCACATTCAAATGATATCAATACATGGCCCCCTGATTTCATTGTCTTCTGACTGTTGATGTCAGTCCTACACAACGCTATAGTTCCGCTATAGTCCCTCGAGCAGCCAGTGCAGACAGTAGTGCTAAGGTAAGACAATACTCGCCCGACTTTCCATGTTACAGAAAATGAAGGTTTCATGACCTTTTTTTCTTGTCGTTTTCTCCTCATATTGCTTCTAATGTGACCATGAACTACACCAGCCCACTTGTCAGAGACTTGATACCTGGACATGAACTACACCAGCCCACTTGTCAGAGACTTGATACCTGGACATGAACTACACCAGCCCACTTGTCAGAGACTTGATACCTGGACATGAACTACACCAGCCCACTTGTCAGAGACTTGATACCTGGACATGAACTACACCAGCCCACTTGTCAGAGACTTGATACCTGGACATGAACTACACCAGCCCACTTGTCAGAGACTTGATACCTGGACATGAACTACACCAGCCCACTTGTCAGAGACTTGATACCTGGACATGAACTACACCAGCCCACTTGTCAGAGACTTGATACCTGGACATGAACTACACCAGCCCACTTGTCAGAGACTTGATACCTGGACATGAACTACACCAGCCCACTTGTCAGAGACTTGATACCTGGACATGAACTACACCAGCCCACTTGTCAGAGACTTGATACCTGGACATGAACTACACCAGCCCACTTGTCAGAGACTTGATACCTGGACATGAACACATTGTAGGAGTAGGGATCCTTATCCTAAGAAGGTTATCAGACGTAGTTCATTGTTTGCAGACAGACAGTGTACTGTATAAGAGTAGCCAATAAAGAATGTTAAGATGGTTTTAACAGAGTGGAGTTGGCTGGCACACACATACACACACACACACAGGTGATTAATGGTTGTAGGACAGCGTGTTACCGACCTGGCTGATCACAGTCTTCTGTTCTGATTGCAGACCCAGCTAGCCATCTCCTGTCAAATCTCTCTCTCTCTCTCTGCCACACCCTCCTCTCTCCACCTTCTTCCTTCATTACTCTCTCCAATTTTTTGTATTTATTATTTACAAATAAAATAAAATAGTTGTTAATAAATGGTGTGGAAGCCCGGTGAGAATGATGGCCTGGTATTGACTTTCCTTAAAAGCAGTATAAATCTGATCAGCAGTCTGATGGGCTTAATGGAGCAACACAACGTATCACAACATGACCACTGTGAGGTTGTGACCTAGCTGTTCTATACATCTTGGCCTCTGTGTTTAGTAGCAGCCTACACTGTCTGTCAACTGCTGGTCAGACTGGTAAGAGATTGGCTTTGGATGTGTCTCAAGACATTAGAAAATATGTGCAGGTTGTAGTTCTGGTCCAGTCTTGGTCTGTGTTACTTTACTGCACTACAGACAGTACATGTCTTATTCAAAGAGAATGGCAGGTTTGCAGTAGTTATAAACTGTACCTTGACCCTAGCAGCCATCCGTCACCAAGGGGGGATTGTTGAGGAGTATTTCTGTCTGTTATAAAGCCCTATTGTGGGCAAAAACGTATTCTGATTGGCTGGGCCTGGTTCTCTAGTGTTTGGGTCTGGCTGCCAAGTCGGTGGGCCTGGCTGCCAAGTGGGTGGGCCTATGCCCTCCAAGACCCAACCATGGCTGCACTCCTGTCCAGTCATGTGAAATCCATAGATTAGTGCCTATTTTATTTATTTAAAGTGACTGATATCCTTATACGAACTGTAACTAGGTCAAAAAAAAAATAAATGTTGCATGTTGTTTTTATTTTTGTTCAGTATAGTTGTCCAATTGGAATCACAGCATTCAATGTGTCAGACTGAGAAGTAAGAACAGACACTTCAAAATCACTTTGATATGATCTTATTTGAGCCACAAAGGTCTTCAGCAGTAAGCCTGATTCTCATAAGCCTGATTCTCGTTTGATGTCTTTTGTGCAGAAATGGATGACTGACTATATGAAAAATACAAAAATTCAAAGTTGGGTGACGAAGTCACTTTAAAATAACGGAGAGCTTTAGGCACAGGGGGCATCAGTTGAATAATGGCAATCAGTGAGGAGGAGGAGGGGGATGAGGACGGGGAGGAGGAGGAGGGGGTGAGGAGGAGGAGGGAGAGGAGGACGGGGAGGAGGAGGAGGGGGTGAGGAGGAGGAGGGGGATGAGGAAGAAAGGAAGGGTGTAACCGATAAGGGTTATATGATAATTGAGTTGAGAAAAGGCACTGGAAGGGTAGTAGACAAAGAAAAAGAGGAGTGAAGGAGAGGGTAAGTGACAGAGTCACTGAAAGGAGGGCAGAACAGAGGAAGGGATGGAGATGGAGGAGAGGAGATGTGAAGGAGAGGGTAAGTGATAGACAGAGTCACTGAGAAGGGAGCAAAACAGAGTTAGAGGGGGTGAGGTGGAGGAGTGGGGGATGGATGGACGGTGGGTGGGTATTTAGTATGCACGGCCTGGCTGCCCCATCTGCTTAGCGCAGCAGCCCCACATCGTATAACTGTCTTGCGGCCTTCCAGACACATAAAGAATGCCTCACATTTGACGTAATTCTGCAAAATTAATGACAGCTTTACTTCGCTATGGGCCGTGAGGGAATGATTAGTGTTTGATCGGCCATCTGATCAGACACCGGCCATGCCTGAGCATGGAGGGAGATGGAAGAGGGGATACACATTCCTGATGCCACTGGCAACACAACAAACATCCTGAAGCAATAACACACCCTGTGCCAATAACACACATACACCCTGTGGCAATAACACACACTCACCCTGTGGCAATAACACACACACACACCCTGTGGTAGTAACACACACAAGCCTAAACCTCCGCTGTACCCCAGAGTTCTTGGGTCTGGCTCCTTTCTCCCACCCCCTCCAACGCTGACTGGCACAGAACCGACCGCCTCATTATCCCACAAACCCACTGTAGGACAGGGCAACCCCCTCTCCAGTCCCATCTCTCTCTCTCACTCTCTTACTCTCTCTCTCTCTCTCACTCTCACTCTGTTCTGTTGTGGTCCCTCTGATCCAAGACACACACCCCCTGTAGGAAGGAGGATGCAGCTCCCCCTGGCGTAGGAATTGGGGGCTCTGCCGTTTTTCTATCACTCCAGACGGGCTGTGGTGGCTGTCCTCTGCTGCAGTATTTCAAGGCAAAGTGGGTCAACAGCCAGCAGGCATTCAATAGAGACAAGCCTAAGGTCGCACTATGGCCCCTTTTACAAGATATGCTTTATTGCAATTGTGATTGGAATTGGATATTCGTTTTTAAAAGAGATTGGGAGTTTTTGTGAGGGGAAATTGATCCCCTTCTGAACGATAGATGGATAGCTGGGGGTTGGGAGAATGGATTTCCTACTCCTCCCTTCCTTTAATCCTGTCCTACCCAGAAACCATCCCCTCCCCCATCCTCCCCTTCTCCTGGGCGGCCTGCATTTACAAGCAGACGGGGCATTCCGTTTTACAAGTGAGCCTGGTGTGTCTCGGTGTGCTAGCAGCATTAAAAACAAACCCGCCTCGTCTGTGCAAAGCGTCAGAAGGCTGTTGTGCTTTTACTTCCACTAGGCTCCTGTGGGTTTTTATGTAATGTAGTGCAGTCACAAACCAAGCAGACAATTATACTGAAATCATAGATAAACTAGTGATTGAGGGTTGGGATATTGGTTGGTTGGTTGGAAGAATGCTATACGTAGGTAGTGTTAGAACTGGAGGAGAGGTGGTGATGACAACATACTAGTTACTACTACTGTGCGCCAAGGCGAACATTTAGCAACAATGTGCACCACAGTATTTCAATTAAATAAACAAAAGCCTTTATATGAAATTGTAGTACTTTTATATCCTACAATGAGACTGATTGTGAAGTGGACATGTGGTTTGTGAAAGTCACACAGTGTCATATCTATACTGAATGGCATATGGAGAAGTTAACTTCTCATCTGACTATAGTGCTCTGAACTCAAACCAACCACAGAGAGTCTAGCTCAACACTAGACATTGAAGGGCCTGCCGTGCCAGCACAGATTGGTGGACAGATTGGAGTTCCAACTCTCTGATTGGATATAGATTTAGAATATTCCAAATGGTTGTATTTTATAATAAATGACTGTGGAAAAATATACTTGCAGTAAATAAGATGGCAATGTCTCCTTGCATCTGTTTCTACTTCAATTCCCTATTAGTTCATAATTCTCTGTCTTCTATTTTCCTTTGCTGACATCCTTCCTTTTATGTTTGCATGCCTCGCCATCACTCTGTCTTTCCATCACAGTAGTAAGTCTTTCATATCTCTCTCCACCTCTCTCAGCCCGCTCCACCTTTCCCTCCTCCACCTCTCCCTCTCTCTCTCTCAGCCCGCTCCACCTTCCCCTCCTCCACCTCTCCCTCTCTCTCAGGCCACTCCACCTTCCCCTCCTCCACCTCTCCCTCTCTCTCAGGCTGCTCCACCTTCCCCTCCTCCACCTCTCCATCTCTCTCTCTCAGCCCGCTCCACCTTCCCCTCCTACACCTCTCCCTCTCTCTCTCTCAGCCCGCTCCACCTTCCCCTCCTCCACCTCTCCCTCTCTCTCTCTCAGGCTGCTCCACCTTCCCCTCCTCCACCTCTCTCTCTCTCTCAGGCTGCTCCACCTTCCACTCCTCCACCTCTCTCAGGCTGCTCCACATTCCCCTCCTCCACCTCTCTCTCTCTCTCAGGCTGCTCCACCTTCCCCTCCTCCACCCCTCTCTCTCTCTCAGCCCGCTCCACCTTCCCCTCCTCCACCTCTCCCTCTCTCTCAGGCTGCTCCACCTTCACCTCCTCCCACCTCTCCCTCTCTCTCAGGCTGCTCCACCTTCCCCTCCTCCACCTCTCCCTCTCTCTCAGGCTGCTCCACCTTCCCCTCCTCCACCTCTCCCTCTCTCTCTCTCAGCCCGCTCCACCTTCCCCTCCTCCACCTCTCCCTCTCTCTCTCTCAGGCTGCCTCACCTTCCCCTCCTCCACCTCTCCCTCTCTCTCTCTCAGGCTGCCTCACCTTCCCCTCCTCCACCTCTCCCTCTCTCTCAGGCTGCTCCACCTTCCCCTCCTCCACCTCTCCCTCTCTCTCAGGCTACTCCACCTTCCCCTCCTCCACCTCTCCCTCTCTCTCAGGCTGCTTCACCTTCCCCTCCTCCTCCACCTCTCTCTCTCTCTCTCTCTCTCTCTCAGGCTGCTTCACCTTCCCCTCCTCCACCTCTCTCTCTCTCTCTCTCTCTCAGCCCACTCCACCTTCCCCTTCCCCTCCTCCACCTCTCTCTCTCTCTCTCTTTCAGGCTGCTTCACCTTCCCCTCCTCCACCTCTCTCTCTCTCTCAGCCCACTCCACCTTCCCCTCCTCCACCTCTCTCTCTCTCTCTCTCTCTCTCTCTCTCTCTCTCTCAGGCTGCTCCACCTTCCCCT
>NC_143030.1:69862398-69894898 GCF_057628025.1 Oncorhynchus mykiss | reverse complement strand
AGAGGGGAGGAGAGGAGAGGGAAGAAAAGGAGAGGAAAGGAAAGAAAAGAGGAAAGGAGAGGAGAGGAAAGAAAATGAGAGGGGAGGAGAGGAAAGGAAAGGAGAGGGGATGAGAGGAAAGGAAAGAAAATTAGAGGAAAGGAAAGGAAAGAAAATAACAGGAAATGAGAGAAGCGGAAAGAAAAGGAGGGTGGTGGAGAGGAGAGGAAAAGTCAAAGAGAGGTGAGGAAAGGAAAGGAGAGGGAAGAAAATGAGAGGGGAGGAGAGGAGAGGAAAAGTCAAAGAGAGGTGAGGAAAGGAAAGGAGAGGGAAGAAAATGAGAGGGGAGGAGAGGAGAGGAAAAGTCAAAGAGAGGTGAGGAAAGGAAAGGTGAGGAAAGAAAGGAAAGGAGAGGAAAGACACAGAGAGGAGAGGAGATGAGAGGAGAGGAAATAAAAGAAAAAGAGAGGAGAGGAGAGGAGAGGAGAGGAGAGGCGAGGAGAGGAGAGGAGAGGAGAGGAGAGGAGAGGAGAGGAGAGGAGAGGAGAGGAGAGGAGAGGAGAGGAGAGGAGAGGAAAGGAAAGGAAAGGAAAGGAAAGGAAAGGAAAGGAAAGGAAAGGAAAGGAAAGGAAAGACAAGGAGGGGGGAGGAGATGAGAGGAAAGGAGAGGAGAGGAGAGGAAAGAACAGGAGATGAAAGGAAAGGAAAGGAAAGGAAAGACAATGAGGGGGGAGGAGATGAGAGAAAAGGAGAGGAGAGGAAAGAAAAGAAAATGGGAGGGGAGGGTAGGAGGGGAAAGAAAATGAGAAGGGAGGGGAAGAGGGGAAAGAAAGGAGAGGGGAGGAGAGGAAATAAAAGGAGAGGAAAGGAAAGGAGAGGAAAGACAAGGAGAGGGGAAGAGTGGAGAGGAAAGAAAATGGGAGGAGAGGGGAGTAGGGGAAAGAAAAGGAGAGGGGAGGGGAAGAGGGGAAAGAAAGGAGAGGGGAGGGGAAGAGGGGAAAGAAAGGAGAGGGGAGGAGAGGAAATAAAAGGAGAGGAAAGGAAAGGAGAGGAAAGACAAGGAGAGGGGAAGAGTGGAGAGGAAAGAAAATGGGAGGAGAGGGGAGTAGGGGAAAGAAAAGGAGAGGGGAGGGGAAAGAAAGGAGAGGAAAGGAAAGGAGAGGAAAGACAAGGAGAGGAAAGGAAAGGAGAGGAAAGACAAGGAGAGGGGAAGAGAGGAGAGGAAAGAAAATGGGAGGGGAGGGGAGTAGGGGAAAGAAAGGAGAGGGGAGGAGAGGAAATAAAAGGAGAGGAAAGGAAAGGAGAGGAAAGACAAGGAGACGAAAGGAAAGGAGAGGAAAGACAAGGAGAGGGGAAGAGAGGAGAGGAAAGAAAATGGGAGGGGAGGGGAGTAGGGGAAAGAAAAGGAGAGGGGAGGGGAAAGAAAGGAGAGGGGAGGAGAGGAAATAAAAGGAGAGGAAAGGAAAGGAGAGGAAAGAAAATGGGAGGGGAGGGGAGGAGGGGAAAGAAAAGGAGAGGGGAGGGGAGGGGAAAGAAAAGGAGAGGGGAGGAAATAAAATGAGTGGAAAGGAAAGGAGAGGAAAGACAAGGAGAGGGGAAGAGTGGAGAGGAAAGAAAAGGAGATGAGAGGAGAGGAGAGGAGAGGAAATGGGAGGGGAGGAGAGGAGAGGAGAGGAGAGGAGAGGAGAGGAGAGGAGAGGAGAGGAGAGGAGAGGAGAGGAGAGGAGAGGAGAGGAGAGGAGAGGAGAGGAAAGAAAAGGATAGGAAAGAAAATGAGAGGGTGGGAAAGGAGAGGAGAGGAAGGAAAGGGAGAGGAGAGGGATCGAAAGGAGAGGAAACAAAAGCAGAGGAGAGGAAAGGAAAGAAAAAGTGAGGAGAGGAGAGGAGAGGAGAGGAGAGGAGATGAGAGGAGAGGAGATGAGAGGAGAGGAGAGGAGAGGAGAGGAGAGGAGAGGAGAGGAGAGGAGAGGAGAGGAGAGGAGAGGAGAGGAGAGGAGAGGAAAAGAAAGGGAGAAGGGAGGGGAAGAGGGGAAAGAAAGGAGAGGGGAGGAGAGGAAATAAAAGGAGAGGAAAGAAAATGAGAGGGGGAAAAGAAGAGGAGAGGAAGGAAAGGGAGAGCAGAGGAAAGAAAATGAGAGGAAAGAAAAGCAGAGGAGAGGAAATGAAATGAGAGGGGGGGAAAAGGAGAGGAGAGGAAGGAAAGGGAGAGGAGAGGAAAGGAAAGAAAAGGTGAGAGGAGAGAAGAAGAGAAGAAAGGAAAGAAAATGGGAGGGGACGGGAGGGGAGGAGGGGAAAGAAAAGGAGAGGAAAGAAAATGAGAGGGGGAAAAGAAGAGGAGAGGAAGGAAAGGGAGAGCAGAGGAAAGAAAATGAGAGGAAAGAAAAGCAGAGGAGAGGAAATGAAATGAGAGGGGGGGGAAAGGAGAGGAGAGGAAGGAAAGGGAGAGGAGAGGAGAGGAAAGAAAAGGTGAGAGGAGAGAAGAAGAGAAGAAAGGAAAGAAAATGAGAGGAGAAGAGAGGAGAGGAGCTGAGAGGAGGAGAGGAGAGGAAAGGAGAGGAGAAGAGAGGAGAGGAGGGAAAAGGAGAGGAGAGGAAGGAAAGGGAGAGGAGAGGAAGGAAAGGGAGAGGAAAGAAAAGAAAGGGAGAGGAGGGGAAAGGAGAGAAGAAGAGAAGAAAGGAAATAAAATGAGAGGAGAGGAGAGGAAATGAGAGGAGAGGAGCCGGAAGGAGAGGAGAGGAAAGGAGAGGAGCAGAGAGGAAAGAAAATGTGAGGAGAGGAAAGGAAAGGAGCCGAGAGGAGAGGAAAGAAAGGAGAGGAGCCGAGAGGAGAGAAAAGAAAGGGAGAGGAGAGAAAAGTAGAGGAGAGGAGCCGAGAGGAGAGGAAAGAAAGGAGAGGAGAAGAGAGGAGAGGAGAGGAAAGAAAGGAGAGCTGAGAGGAGAGAAAAGAAAGGGAGAGGAGAGAAAAGTAGAGGAGAGGAGCCGAAAGGAGAGGAGAAGAGAGGAGAGGAAAGAAAGGAGAGGAGAAGAGAGGAGAGGAGAGGAAAAGTGAGGAGCTGAGAGGAAAGGGCAGGAGTGGAGAGAAGAGAAGATACCAGGCTATACATGTCAGTGAGCATAGTTGAGCTGGTCTGAATGTAGCCTGCTCATCAGGACATATTCCACATTCTGTTGTATTACCGCCCGAATTCGAAATGGATTTAAATGTACAATTCATTCCGAAATTATTCAGACCCCTTAACATTTTCCACATTTTGTTATGTTAATTAAAGCCTTATTCTAAAATGTATTAAATTATTTTTCCCCCTCACACAATACCCCAGAATGACAAAGCAGAAAGAGGTTTTTAGAAATTTCCTTTGCAAATTTATTAAAAATAAAAAACTGAAATATTAGATTTACTTAAGTATTCAGACCCTTTACTCAGGACTTTGTTGAAGCACCTTTGGCAGTGATTACAGCCTTGAGTCTTCTTGGGTATGACGCTACATGCTTGGCACACCTGCATTCGAGGAGTTTCTCCCATTCTTCTCTGCAGATCTGTCAGGTTGGATGGGGAGCGTCGCTGCACAGCTATTTTCAGGTCTTTCCAGAGATGTTTGATCGGGTTCAAGTCCGGGCTCTGGCTGGGCAACTCAAGGACATTCAGAGACTTGTCCTGAAGCCACTCCTGAGTTGTCTTGTCTGTATGCATAGGTTTGTTGTCCTGTTGGAAGGTGAACCTTTGCCCCAGTTCCTGAGCGTTCTGGAGCAGGTTTTCATCAAGGATCTCTCTGTTCTTTGCTCTGTTCATCTTTTTCTCCCAGTCCCTGCCGCTGAAAAATATCCCCACATTGAGAAGATGCCCCCACCATGCTTCACCGTAGGGATGGTGCCAGGTTTCCTCTAGACATGACGCTTGGCATTCAGGTCAAAAACTTCAATCTTGGTTTCATCAGAAAGGTGCCTTTAGGTGCCTTTGAGTAAACTCCAAGCGGGTTGTCATGTGCCTTTTACTGAGCAGTGGCTTCTGTATGACCACTACCATAAAGTCCTGATTGTTGGAGTGCTGCAAAGATGGTTCTCCTTCTGGAAAGTTCTCCCATCTCCACAGAGGAACTCTGGAGCTCTGTCAGAGTGACCAAGAATGATGAAGATCACTGTGTTCTTGGGGACCTTCAATGCTGCAGAAATGTTTTGATACCCTTCCACAGATCATTGCCCACTTAAATAAAGGTTAAATAAAATCAAATCAAATTGCCTCGACACAATCCTGTCTCGGAGCTCTACGGACAATTCCTTAGACTTTATAGCTTGATTTCTGCTCTGACATGCACTGTCAACTGTGGGTCCTTATAGAGACAGGTGTGTGCCTTTCCAAATCATGTCTAATCAATTGAATTTACCACAGATGGACTCCAATCAAGTTGTATAAACATCTCAAGGATGAGCAATGGAAACAGGATGCACTTGAGCAGGGTCTGAATGCTTATGTAAACAAGGTATTTCTGTTTGTTTTATTTTATACATTTGCACACTTTGTCATTGTGGGGTATTGTGTGTAGGTTGATAAGGACATGTTTTAATTTAATCCATTTTAGAATAAAGCTGTAACGTAACAAAATGTTGAAAAAGGGAAGGGGGCTGAATACTTTCCAAATGCACTGTAAATTATTCTCACCCATCTACACCCATCAGACTTTTTGCACATTTTGTTGTGTTACAGCCTGAATTCAAAATGGATTAAAATTGACTTTTTTTCTCACCCACCTACACACAATACTCCATAATGACAAAGTAAAAACATGTTTTTAGAAATGTTGGCAAATTTATTGAAATAAAAAACAGAAATACTGCATTTACATAAGTATTCCCACCCCCTTGCAATGACACTCAAAACTGAGCTCAGGTGCATCCGATTTCCTTTCATCATCCGTGAGATGTTATTACAACTTCATTGGAGTCCACCTGTGGCCAATTCAAAAGTATGGACATGATTTGGAAAGGTCCCACAGTTGACAGTGCATGTCAGAGCAGAAACTACACCATGAAGTCCAAGGAACCGTAGATCTCTGAGAGAGAATTGTGATGACGTATATATCTGGGGAAGGGTATAAAACTATTTCTAGAGTGTTGAAAGTTTCCAAGAGCACAGTGGTCTCTATTATTGGCAAATCAAAAACACACGGTACTACCCAAACTCTGCCTAGAGATGTCCAACTGACCAAACTGAACAACTGGGCAAGAAGGACCTTGATCAGGGAGGTGACCAAGAACCCAATGACCACTCTGACAGAGTTCCTTGGCTGAGATGGGAGAACCTGCCAAAAGGACACCAGTCTCTACAGCACTTCAGCAATCTGGGCTTTATGGGAGAGTGGCCAGACAGAAGCCACTCCTGAGGAAAAGGCACGTGCTTGTAAAAAGGCACGTGAAAGACTCTGAGAGCATGGGGATGCTTTTCAGCATCAAGGACTTGGAGACTGGTAAGGATAAAGGGAACAATGAATGGAGTCAAATATAGGCAAATTCTTGATGAGAACCTGCTTCAAAGTGCAAACAACCTTAGACTGGGGGCATAGATTTATGTTCCAACAGGACAATGACCCCAAGCATACATCCAAAGCAATCAGAACAAGAATGTGAAAGTCATTGAGTGGCCCAGCCAAAGCACAGACTCAATCCCATTGAACATTTGTGGAAAGACTTGAAGATTGCTTTTCACCACCACTCTCCATCTAACTTAACTTGACAAAAGCTTGGAAAAATCTGCAAGGAAGAATGGGAGAAAATTCCCAAATCCAGATGTACAAATCTAATACAGATACCCAATCTAATACAGATACCCAATCTAATACAGATATACCCAAAACGAGTCATAGCTTTACACGCCGCCAAAGGTGCTTCTACAAAGTATTGACTCAGGGGTGTGAATACTTATGTAAATGAGACATTTCTGTGTTTGAGTTTCAATAAATTTGCCAACATTCCTAAAAACATGTTTTCACTTCGTCATTGTGGAGTATTGTGTGTAGGTGGGTGAGAAAAAAAGTCCATTTTAATCCATTTTGAATTCAGGCTGTAACACAACAAAATGTGCAATAAATCTGAGTGCTTTCTGAAGGCATAGTGCAGACATCTTCAGCTCACTGTGCAACAAACATCACCACACATAGCTTCAATTAGGCCGACTTGCTTTAACACGATCCTTCTTTTCTTACGGCTGTGCTTTCAGACAGATGTGGAAACCTTCGATATGCTTTTCATGCAGACAACCATTTTCTACATGTATGCAGACGTTCCCGTTCTGACAGTAAATAGTGTGATTGTATAGTGGCTCTGTAGTGATAGCAATAAGTAATTAAGAGAGTGAGATTGATGAATAATGGTTGTAAATGAAATGCAGTGAAAGCTGCAGCTCCAGATAGCAGGATTTAGGGTAACTTGACTATAGGTTGATTAAATGTGTTATTAAGTAATAAAAGGTCAAGCATCGTGAGTTGGGTTGTGGACTAGAATATGAATGAGGGGTAGGAATAGGGAATGCAATGCAATGGTGTGTGTTGGGTGGAACAATGTATGGCTGTTTCACAAAACGTTGATGTAGCATGAAAAACGAGGAATGGTGATGGAAATAGTACAGTAATGATTTTGATTGATTGTTATGGAAGAATTGATCAGTAATGGTATGAGTAGTTAAGAGGAGATCATTGTGTTGTTCGGTACTTGGCGGTGGCATGTTTAGCCACTGCCACTGTTCGTGTGTGAAAGCTCACTCAGAACCCCAGCAGAGTCCCAACACCAGTTCAAACTGCAATGCAGTGATGTGATGTTCTTGTCTTTCTCCCTTTCTCATAGTTCTACATACATTTAGGCTGTCTGTGTTATACTGTTCCCTACACATAAGACACACTGCGTCCTCCCTCTCCTTATCTGAGAAATAATACTTTTTTACAGAGTTTAAGCAGTAAAAAGCCAGGAGCAGATAGCCTATAAATCTGGCCGTAAAAACGTTGAGTTGTCAGTGGGGCCATCAGCTATCAATCATGCATTGGGGCAGGCTGATAAAAGGGAAATGGGTGATAAACCCCCCCCAGCATTTTAGGGAAATTATGTCCAGTCTTCCATTTGCAAAGTGCTGCAGTTGAATCAGGGCAGAATCTTAGTCATTGGTTAGCTGGTGAGGGAGGTGATGGTGTTGATGGTGGTGAAGGTGGTGAGGGTAGTTAGGCTGGTGAGGCCGGTGAGAGTAGTTGGGCTGGTGAGGCTGGTGAGGGTAGTTAGGCTGGTGAGGCCGGTGAGAGTAGTTGGGCTGGTGAGGCTGGTGAGGGTAGTTAGGCTGGTGAGGGTAGTTAGGCTGGTGAAGCTGGTGAAGGTAGTTAGGCTGGTGAGGCTGGTGAGGGTAGTTAGGCTGGTGAGGGTAGTTAGGCTGATGAGGCTGGTGAGGGTAGTTAGGCTGGTGAGGGTGGGGAGGGTAGTTAGGCTGGTGAGTGTAGTTAGGCTGGTGAGGCTGGTGATGGTAGTTAGGCTGGTGAGGGTGGGTAGGGTAGTTAGGCTGGTGAGTGTAATTAGGCTGGTGAGGCTGGTGATGGTAGTTAGGCTGGTGAGGCTGGTGAGGGTAGGTAGGCTGGTGAGGGTAGTTATGCTGGTGAGGCTGGTGAGGGTAGTTAGGCTGTTAAGGGTAGTTAGGCTGGTGAGGCTGGTGATGGTAGTTAGGCTGGTGAGGGTGGGGAGGGTAGTTAGGCTGGTGAGTGTAGTTAGGCTGGTGAGGCTGGTGATGGTAGTTAGGCTGGTGAGGCTGGTGAGGGTAGGTAGGCTGGTGAGGGTAGTTAGGCTGGTGAGGCTGGTGAGGGTAGTTAGGCTGTTGAGGGTAGTTAGGCTGGTGAGGCTGGTGATGGTAGTTAGGCTGGTGAGAGTAGTTCGGCTGGTGAGGGAGGTGACGGTAGAAGACGCGCAGGTCTGTCTTGGTGTGAGAGAGGAAGAGGAGAAGGAGTGAGAGACACCCTGGTTGGTGAGGTGGAGGGCTGAGGAGGTTAGGAGAGATAGGGAGAGAAAGAGAGAGAAAGAAAGGGAGAGAGAGAGGAGCGAGCGAGAGGGGAGTGGCATTTTATGAAATTATGCGACTAGCATAAATCACTTCTACACTCCCGTTTTTCTCTCCTTCATTCATTCACTTCCCTCTCTATCTCTCTCTGTCTCCCCTATCTCTTCTCTCTATCTCTCTCTCTTCATTTGCTCTCTCCGCGAATATTCCTCATCCTTCCCTACTTTTATTTGTATCGCCTCCTCCTCACTTTATGTGATGCACCCCTACTTCTCCTCCTCACAATCCCTCTCTCTCTCATGAATCTCTCTCTATCCCCCTCTCACCCTCCCTCTCCATATATCCATCCTTCTCTCTCCACCCCTCTATCTTCAGCACCTTCTCCATCTTTCTTTCTCTCTCTCTCCTCTCCACCCATTGGTTCCCTCCTCTGTGGTTTGTTTGCATGCTATCTTTATTGATTGTGTTTTTGTTGCTAACCAGGGATTTATCCTCTAGCTGTCTGAGGAGACTGTATTGGCAGAGCCCAGAAGAGATTGACTTGTCTCTCAGAGATTGGTCAGATATGTCCTGGCTGGCTGGCTAGTTGGCTGGCTACTTGCTGGCTGCTGGCTGGCTCGGCTGGCTGGCTACTGGCTGGCTGGCTGGCTGGCTGGTTACTGGCTGGCTGGCTACTGGCTGGCTGCTGGCTGGCTACTGGCTGGCTGGCTGGCTGGCTACTGGCTGGCTGGCTGGCTGGCTACTGGCTGGCTGCTGGCTGGCTACTGGCTGGCTGGCAACTGGCTGGCTGTCTACTGGCTGGCTGCTGGCTGGCTACTGGCTGGTGAGGGTAGTTAGGCTGTTAAGGGTAGTTAGGCTGGTGAGGCTGGTGATGGTAGTTAGGCTGGTGAGGGTGGGGAGGGTAGTTAGGCTGGTGAGTGTAGTTAGGCTGGTGAGGCTGGTGATGGTAGTTAGGCTGGTGAGGCTGGTGAGGGTAGGTAGGCTGGTGAGGGTAGTTAGGCTGGTGAGGCTGGTGAGGGTAGTTAGGCTGTTGAGGGTAGTTAGGCTGGTGAGGCTGGTGATGGTAGTTAGGCTGGTGAGAGTAGTTTGGCTGGTGAGGGAGGTGACGGTAGAAGACGCGCAGGTCTGTCTTGGTGTGAGAGAGGAAGAGGAGAAGGAGTGAGAGACACCCTGGTTGGTGAGGTGGAGGGCTGAGGAGGTTAGGAGAGATAGGGAGAGAAAGAGAGAGAAAGAAAGGGAGAGAGAGAGGAGCGAGCGAGAGGGGAGTGGCATTTTATGAAATTATGCGACTAGCATAAATCACTTCTACACTCCCGTTTTTCTCTCCTTCATTCATTCACTTCCCTCTCTATCTCTCTCTGTCTCCCCTATCTCTTCTCTCTATCTCTCTCTCTTCATTTGCTCTCTCCGCGAATATTCCTCATCCTTCCCTACTTTTATTTGTATCGCCTCCTCCTCACTTTATGTGATGCACCCCTACTTCTCCTCCTCACAATCCCTCTCTCTCTCATGAATCTCTCTCTATCCCCCTCTCACCCTCCCTCTCCATATATCCATCCTTCTCTCTCCACCCCTCTATCTTCAGCACCTTCTCCATCTTTCTTTCTCTCTCTCTCCTCTCCACCCATTGGTTCCCTCCTCTGTGGTTTGTTTGCATGCTATCTTTATTGATTGTGTTTTTGTTGCTAACCAGGGATTTATCCTCTAGCTGTCTGAGGAGACTGTATTGGCAGAGCCCAGAAGAGATTGACTTGTCTCTCAGAGATTGGTCAGATATGTCCTGGCTGGCTGGCTAGTTGGCTGGCTACTTGCTGGCTGCTGGCTGGCTCGGCTGGCTGGCTACTGGCTGGCTGGCTGGCTGGCTGGTTACTGGCTGGCTGGCTACTGGCTGGCTGCTGGCTGGCTACTGGCTGGCTGGCTGGCTGGCTACTGGCTGGCTGGCTGGCTGGCTACTGGCTGGCTGCTGGCTGGCTACTGGCTGGCTGGCAACTGGCTGGCTGTCTACTGGCTGGCTGCTGGCTGGCTACTGGCTGGCTGGCTACTGGCTGGCTACTGGCTGGCTGCTGGCTGGCTACTGGCTGGCTGGCTGGCTACTGGCTGGCTGCTGGCTGGCTACTGGCTGGCTACTGGCTGGCTCGGCTGGCTGTCTGGCTGGCTACTGGCTGGCTGTCTGGCTGGCTGGCTGTCTGGCTGTCTGTCTGGCTGGCTACTGGCTGGCTACTGGCTGGCTGGCTGGCTGGCTGGCTGTCTGGCTGGCTGCTGGCTGGCTACTGGCTGGCTGTCTGGCTGGCTGTCTGGCTGTCTGGCTGGCTGTCTGGCTGGCTGGCTGCTGGCTGGCTACTGGCTGGCTGTCTGGCTGGCTACTGGCTGGCTGGCTACTGGCTGGCTGGCTACTGGCTGGCTGGCTGGCTGCTGGCTGGCTACTGGCTGGCTACTGGCTGGCTACTGGCTGGCTCGGTTGTCTGTCTGGCTCGGCTGCTTGAAATAAAAGACAAGACCATCTGGATGTGATGTTAATTATACACTTTATCAGACCTCTCTGTGACAACATTCTGGATTGGCTGCTTCTTTATTACCAGTGTTTGTTCATTTTATTATATTTTTCTTTCAAAACTAAAAGAAAAAACCTGAGATATGATGCTGCTGAGGCATTTCAGTAAAAAGTCAAATTTGAAGTAAACAATTGCTCAACGGCAATGTCGAGTATTTTTCATGAAATTGTACAGAAATACAATTTTACTGTGAATTTTTCATTGACATGTACAGTACAGTAAATATTTGTGTTGTTCTTACCGAATGTCTGGCCACCTGTCTGTCCGTCTGTCTTTCTGTCTGTCTGTCGGTCTGTGACTGGTGCCGTGCAGGCATCGAGGAATGACGGACTGGAGGGAGGCCACATTTCTGAGAGTGCCTATTGAATTGATAAATGCCCTCCTTGTCTGATCTGTTTTAATTTAAGGTCGTTTGTTAATTAATTTGAATAGCCTAACAGCCGTTGGTTCCGCTCCAAAGATCTTGGTTTGAGTGATCTCATTCTTCACTGTGCTGAGCTGAGCTTCAAGTCAGTGTAAACCAGGTTCAGCGATGCATGGGCCTCTGCTCTTTGCCCGTATTAAAATAGCGTCTCGGAGTAGGACTGCTGATTTAGGAACGTGTCCCCCCTGTAATTTAGATCATATATTCATCATGACATAAAAGGCCAAACTGATCTTATATCAGTGCTCCTACTCTGAGACTCTTTGTGGATATGGGCCCTGGTATACTCTATGCTCCTATCATGTGACCAATAAGCACCCTTGAAAGAGACAAAGGGACAATGTTGCATTTGTCATACAAAAGAATGTAAGGGATTTTTAACACATTTAAAGCTAGCGTAGGATGATGAGCTGTGTGCTCTAAAGTATATGGCTTTGAATCTATCTGTTTCCAGTCAATTTAGAAAGTAAACCAAAATTCCTCATTCCAAATTTTTCTAATTGAAAAGCAGTAAAGATAATTGGAATTGGAATTTCAGTTCACTTCCTATATTAACTGGAATTGACATGGAATTGACCCCAACCCAGATATGAGTCATGAAGAGCTGCATTGGTCACATCAGGTTTTATTCCCAGGTTAGAGAGAGTGAGTCACTACTCACTACTAAGCTAGGTGATTCTCTGTGGTCCTGTAATAGGACCTGGACATCACTACTAAGGCGTCAGAGAAGCGCCCTGACAGCCAGACAGCCGGAAGGCATGAAGCCAGGCAGTGTTAGTCTCAGGGGCTATGCTGCCACCTATAGTCAAACTGTGATACTGTCATTTTTTGTAAAACATTTTTTATTTAACCTTTATTTAATACATAGCAATACATAGTGCAAAACTCTGGGGGCATCAGGTCTCAACCTACCCCATACATTCAGTGGCTCAGGAAGGGTGAGTCATAATGAGAGAGAGAGACAGAGAGAGCGAGAGAGAGAGAGAGAGAGAGAGAGAGAGAGAGAGAGAGAGAGAGAGAGAGAGAGAGAATGATATTGGAAACTACAAGAAATATAAGTAATGGAGTCACAATAGTCTGAATTTGATTAGATCTCAAGAACAGTCTGAATTTGATTATATCTCAAGAACAGTCTGAATTTGATTAGATCTCAGGAACAGTCTGAATTTGATTATATCTCAGGAACAGTCTGAATTTGATTAGATCTCAAGAATAGTCTGAATTTGATTTGATCTCAAGAATAGTCTGAATTTGATTAGATCTCAAGAACAGTCTGAATTTGATGATATCTCAGGAACAGTCTGAATTTGATTTGATCTCAAGAACAGTCTGAATTTGATTGGATCTCAAGAACAGTCTGAATTTGATTCGATCTCAAGAACAGTCTGAATTTGATTAGATCTCAAGAACATTCTGAATTTGATTAGATCTCAGGAATAGTCTGAATTTTGTTAGATCTCAGGAACAGCAGGGTGGCAGGGTAGCCTAGTGGTTGGAGTGTTGGACTAGTACAGAAGGTTGCAAGTTCAAACCCCCAAGCTGACAAGATACAAATCTGTCGTTCTGCCCCTGAACAGGCAGTTAAGCCACTCTTCCTAGGCTGTCATTGAAAATAAGACTTTGTTCTTAACTGACTTGCCTAGTTAAATAAAGGTTAAAACAAATACATAAAAAAAACCAGTTTGAGTTTATTTAGATCTCAAGAATAGTCTGAATTTGATTCAAACTCAAGAACAGTTTTAATTTCATTAGATCTCAAGAACAGTCTGAATTGGTACACATGATACGAATTGGTACACATGATACACATTGTTAACCTATTGCCTCAGCAATAGGAACTCTAAAACAGAGCATACATTATGTTAAACATACAGTTTGTGTTAGTGTGTTGATCATTGACCCAGCTCTCTGAATAGTAGGTGTGTGTAACTAATGTTTTATGGCTACTGAAACTAGGTTGTCTTGTCATGTTGCAATGAATCCTGTTGCGCCACGTGACATAACACCTTATCTCATAAGTGTTGGGTGACTGTTTGGTGACTGTGGTGCATGTCATGGATGCCAGCGGTTTACGCAACTTTATTGACAACACCACAATATGTGGTGATGTCTGATGAGCATGCAGGCTAAGGCAGTGAGGTGCTCACAGGGACAGCAAGTGGTGGTGCAGCCTCACTCACCATAATGATGATATGTGTTATACTCTAATTCTGAAGGCAGAGAGGAGCAAGGTAGGATGTAGTACCACTAAAGTCTGCCAGGGGGCAGCGGAGCACACACATAGAGCATGTTGTCTTGGTAGTCGAGCACACGTCAAACTCATTCCATGGAGGGCAGAGTGTCTTCAGGTTTTCGCTCCACCCTTGTACTTAATTAAGGTCACTAATTAATAAGGAACTCCTTTCACATGGTTGTCTAATAGATCTTAATTGGAAGAAAGAAAAAAAAACCTGCAGACACTCTGCCCTTCGTGGAATGAGTTTGACACCCCTGAGGTAGAGCATAGCATCATGAGAACCAGAGAAGATTCTGAAGGACATATCCCTGTTACTACCTAGCTTCCTTCCTCTATCTGCCTCCTCTCTCTCCTCTGACAGAATATATATATCAGTGGAGGCTGCTGAGTGAGGGCGAGGGCGCCTCATAATAACGGCTGGAACGGAGCAAATGGAAAGGCATCAAAACATGTGTTTCATGTATTTGATACCCTTCCACTAATTCCGTTCCAGCCATTACCACGAGCCCGTCCTCCCCAATTGAGGTGCCACCAACCTCCTGTGATATACACTATATATACAAAAGTATGTGGACATCCCTTCAAATTAGTGGATTTGGCTATTTCAGCCACACCCATTAGTGACAGGTGTATAAAATCGAGTACACAGCTATGCAATCTCCATAAACAAACATTGGCAGTAGAATGGCATTATTGAAGAGTTCAGTGACTTTTAACGTGGCACCGTCATAGGATGACACCTTTCCAACAAGTCAGTACATCACCTTTCTGCCCTGCTAGAGCTGCCCAGGTCAACTGTAAGTGCTGTTAATGTGAAGTGGAAACGTCGACGAGCAACAAGGGCTCAGCCGCTAAGTGGTAGACCACTCAAGCTCACAGAATGGGACCGCCGAGTGCTGAAGCTCATAGTTCGTAAAAATGGTCTGTCCTCGGTTGCAACACTCGCTACTAAGTTCCAAACTGCCTCTAGAAGCAACGTCAGCACAAGAACTGTTCGTCAGGAGCTTCATGGAAGCAATGCCAAACGTCGGCACGAGTGGTGTAAAGCTCATTGCCATTGGACTCTAAAACAGAAGAACAATGGTCTGGAGCTGTTTTTGATTTCGGACTAGGCCCCATTGTTCCAGTGAAGGGAAATCTTAACGCTAAAGCATACAATGACATTCTAGATGATTCTGTGCTTCCAACTTTGTGGCAACAGTTTGGGGTAGACCCTTTCCTGTTTCAGCATGACAACACCCCCATGCACAAAGCGAGGTCCATACAGAAATGGTTTGCCAAGATAGGTGTGGAAGAACTTGACTGGTCTGCACAGAGCCCTGACCTCAACCCCATCGAACACCTTTGGGATGAAATGGAACGATGACTGCGAGCCAGGACTAATCACCCAACATCAGTGCCCAACCTTACTAACGCTCTTGTGGCTGAAAGTATTCAGACCCCTTGACGTTTTTCACATTTTGTTACATTACAGCCTTATTCTAAATGGATTAAATAAAAAATATTCCTCATCAATCTACACTCAATACCCCATAGTGCCAACACGAAAACAGGTTTTATAATGTTTTGCAAATGTATTAAAAGTAAAAAAAACAGATATACCGTATTTACATAACTATTCAGACCTTTTGCTATGAGACTCAAAATTGAGCTCAGGTGCACCCTGTTTCCATTGATCATCCTTGAGATGTTTCTACAACTTGATTGGAGTCCACCTGTGGTAAATTCAATTGATTTGACATGATTTGGAAAGGCACACACCTGTCTATATAAGGTGCCACAGTTGACAGTGTATGTCAGATTAAAAACTATGCCATGAGGTCGAAGGAATTGTCTGGAAGGTTACCAAAAAATGTCTGAAGCGTTGAAGGACCCCAAGAACACAGTGGCCTGCATCATTCTTAAATGAAAGAAGTTTGAAACCACCAAGACTCTTCCTAGTGCTGGCCGCCCGGCCAAACTGAGCAATCGAGGGAGAAGGGCCTTGGTCAGCGAGGTGATCAAGAACCCGATGGTCATTGACAGAGCTCCAGAGTTCCTCTGTGGAGAGGGGAGAACCTTCTAGAAGGACAACCATCTCTGCAGCACTTCCCCAATCTGGCCTTTATGGTAGAGTGGCCAGACGGAAGCCACTCCTCAGTAAAAGGCACATGACAGCCCGCTTGGAGTGTGCCAAAATGCACTAAAAGACTCTCAGACCATGAGAAACAAGATTATCTGGTCTGATGAAACCAAGATTGAACTCTTTGGCCTGAATGCCAAGCGTCATGTCTGGAGGAAACCTGGCACCATCCCTACGGTAAAGCATGGGGGTGACAGCATCAAGTTGTGGGGCTGTTTTTCAGCTGAAGGAACAGGGAGACTAGTCAGGATCGAGAGGAAGATGAACAGAGCAATGTACAGAGAGATCCTTGATGAAATCCTGCTCTAGAGCTCTCAGGATCTCAGACTGGGGGCGAAGGTTCACGATCGAACATCTCTGTGCAGCGACGCTCCCCATCAAACGTGACAGAGCTTGAGAGAATCTGCAGAGAAGAATGTGAGAAACTCCCAAAAACAGGTGTTCCAAACTTGTAGCGTCATACCCAAGAAGACTCGAGGCCGTGATCGCTGTCAAAGGTGCTTCAACAAAGTACGAAGTAAAGGGTCTGAATAGTTATGTAAATGTGATATTTCTAAAAATCTGTTTTTGCTTTGTCATTATGGGGGATCGTGTGTAGATGGATAAGGGAAGAAAACGATGAAATACATTTTAGAATAAGTCTGTAATGTAACAAAATGTGGAAAAGTGAAGGGGCCTGTTTACTTTCTGAATACATGTGTACAGTTGAAGTCGGAAGTTTACATACACTTAGGTTGGATTCATTAAAACACGTTTTTCAGCCACTCAAATTTCTTGATAATAAACAATAGTTTTGGCAAGTCGGAAAGGACATCTACTTTGTGCATGACACAAGTCATTTTTCCAAAAATTGTTTGCAGACAGATTATTTCACTTATAATTCACTGTATCACAATTCCAGTGGGTCAGAAGTTTACATACACTAAATTGACTGTGCCTTTAAACAGCTTGGAAATTTCCAGAAAATGATGTCATGCTTTAGAAGCTTCTGAAAGGCTAATTTACATCATTTGAGTCAATTGGAGGTGTACCTGTGGATGTATTCCAAGGCCTACCTTCACACTCAGTGCCTCTTTGCTTGACATCATGGAAAATCAAAATAAATCAGCCAAGACCTCAGAAAACAAATTGTAGACCTCCACAAGTCTGGTTCATCCTTGGGAGAAATTTCCAAACGCCTAAAGTTACCACGTTCATCTGTACAAACAATAGTACGCAAGTATAAACACCATGGGACCACGCAGCCGTCATACCGCTCAGGAAGGAGACGCATTCTGTCTCCTAGAGGTGAACGTACTTTGGTGCGAAAAGTGCAAAACAATCCCAGAACAACAGCAAAGAACCTTGTGAAGATGCTCGAGGAAACAAGTACACAAATATCCATGTTGACAGTAAAATGAGCCCTATATCGAAATAACCTGAAAGGCCGCTCAGCAAGGAAGCAGCCACTGATCCAAAACCGCCATAAAAAATCCAGACTACGGTTTGCAACTGCACATGGGGACAAAGATCGTACTTTTTGGAGAAATGTTCTCTGTTCTGATGAAACAAAAATAGAACTGTTTGGCCATAATGACCATCGTTATGTTTGGAGGAAAAATGGGGAGGCTTGCAAGCCGAAGAACACCATCCCAACCGTGAAGCACGGGGGTGGCAGCATCATGTAGGGGTGCTTTGCTGCAGGAGGGACTGGTGCACTTCACAAAATAGATGGCATCATGAAAAATAAAAAGTATGTTGATATCTTGAAGCAACATCTCAAGACATCAGTCAGGAAGTTAAAGCTTGGTCGCAAATGGGTCTTCTGAATGGACAATGACGCCAAGCATATTTCCAAAGTTGTGGCAAAGTGGCTTAAGGACAACAAAGTCAAGGTATTGGAGTGACCATCACAAATCCCTGACCTCAATCCCATATAACATTTGTGGGCAGAACTGGAAAAGAGTGTGTGAGCAAGGAGGCCTACAAACCTGACTCAGTTACACCAGCCCTGTCAGGAGGAATGGGCCAAAATTCACCCAACTTATTGTGGGAAGCTTGTGGAAGGCTTCCCGAAACGTTTGACCCAAGTTAAAAAGGCAATGCTACCAAATACTAATTGAGTGTATGTAAACTTCTAACCCACTGGAAAGGTGATGAATGAAATAAAATCTGAAATAAATAATTCTCTCTACTATTATTCTGACCTTTCACATTCTTAAAATAAAGTGGTGATCCTAACTGACCTAAGACAGGGAATTTTTACTAGGATTAAATGTCAGGAATTGTGAAAACCAGAGTTTAAATGTATTTGGCCAAAGTGTATGTAAACTTCTGACTTCCACTGTATATGTATGTGTAAATGAATGAAACTCTCCCGGGTGGGGCAGTGGTCTAAGGCACTGCATTGCAGTGTTAGCTGTGCCATCAGAGACTCTGGGTTCGAGCCCAGGCTCTGTTGCAGCTGGCTGTGACCAGGAGGTCCATGGGGCGATGCACAATTGGCCTAGCTTCGTCCGGGTTAGGTAGGGTTTGTCCGGTAGGGATATCCTTGTCTCAGCGACGGGCTGTAAGTAATTAATGCTGATTAATTACTTAAAAATCATACAATGTGATTCTCTGGATTTTTGTTTTTGATTTCGTCTCTCACAGTTGAAGTGTACCCATGATAAAAATTACATGCTTTGTAAGTAGGAAAACCTGCAAAATCGGCAGTGTATCAAATACTTGTTCTCCCCACTGTACATAGCACATTTAGATGACATGCACATAAAGATGGTTAAACATTCCAGAGGTAAACAAACACAAGCTGATAATGTGAAAGTATTTGTCACGCTCTGATCTGTTTGACCTGTCCTTGTGCTAGTCTCCACCCCCCTCCAGGTGTCGCTTCATCTTCCACATTATCCCCTGTGTATTTTTAGCTGTGTTTTCTGTCTGTCTGTTGCCAGTTCGTCTTGTTTGTTCATGCCTACCAGCGTTTTGTCTCAGCTCCTGTTTTTCCCTAGTCTCCCTTTTTCTTGTCCTCCTCGTTTTTGAACTTTTCCTGCCCTGACCCTGTACCCGCCGGCCTCACCACTGCCTGTCTCTGACCCTGAGCCTGCCTGCCGTCCTGTGCCTTTGCTCCACCTCTGGATTATCGACCCCTGCCTGCCTTGACCTGTCGTTTGCCTGGCGCTGTGGTTACAATAAGCATAGTTACTTCACACAGTCTGCACTTAGGTCTTACCTTGATTCCTGATAGTACGAACTGGCCATGACTGACCCAGCAGACTTGGACCAGCTCCGCATCTCCATCTCCTCCCAAGGAGCCCTCATTTGTTGACACAAGGAGATGCTTCGTGGTCTGATGGAAGGGTTCCAGGACGTGGCCGAACGCCACGACCCTGCATTGGACGCTTTACAGGAGCAATTCCGTGGATTGCCTACTAGGCAGCCTACCATGACGGTAACCTCCCAGCCCCTCAGTAACCCGGATGGTAGCAGTGCCGTCACCCCGGTTTCCCAGGAACCCCGCCTACCTCCCCCGGGGGCGATACAATGGAGATTCCAGAAACTGCTGGGCCTTTCGCTCCCAGTGCTCACTCTTTTTCGAGCTGCAGCCTTCTTCATTCCCCTCGGGCTGCTCGAAGATAATGTACATTATTATGCTGAAGTCCGGGAGGGCACCCACCTCGGGCACGGCAATGTGGGAGCAACAATCCGTCGTCTGCCTCAGTCTGGAGGTATTCGTGGCTGATGTGAGAAAGGTTTTTAAGGCTCCGGTGTTGGGGAGAGAGGCTGCCACGAAGTTACTCCAGCTTCGGCAGAGCTCCCTCAGTGTGGCAGACTATGTGGTGGAGTTCTGCACATTGACAGCGGAGGGTACCTGGAACCCGGAAGCGATGTTCGACACGTTCCTGCATAGATTATTGGCGGGGGTGAAGGACAGGCTTGCAGCCCGGGAACTACCAACAGATCTCGACTCACTCATCGCCTTAACCATCCGGGTCGATGGACGTTTACAGGAACGTAGGAGGGAGAAGATGTCTGATTGCGGTCCCAATCGCTTATTCAAGGATCCCACCTTGCATCTGATGAACTCCGGAAGTCCCAGAGAGGACCCGAGCTTACCCGAGTTCCTCCAAGAGCCTCCGAAGACTGACGAGTTGCCTCTTCCCGAGCCGATGCAGCTCAGCAGGGCTAGGCTGCCTTCAGCCGGATGTGTACACAGGCTGAACACCCAGAGTTGTCTGTATTGCGGTACTGTCAGTCATTATGTGTCTACCTGTCCCTTCAAGAGACCCAGCTTATTCATTGGAGTGAGTACTCTGGTGGGTCTTAAAGATAATTATTATTCTCCCCTTACTCTCCCACCTCTCCATGCCACCCTGCTGTGGGGCGACCAGTCCAAGCCTATCCGGGTATTCATCGACTCGTGGGTCGATTTGAGTCTCATGGATGTCACCCTGGAGTCCGAGCTGGGCATCCCCACTCAACCCTTCTCCATTCCCATGGGTGTTAGAACGCTGGACGGGCGCTCTATAGAATGGGTCACCCACCAGATCACACCCGTCAACCTACGAGTGTCTGGGAACCACAGCGAGACGATCCAATTCCTGCTGGTTGAGACTCCACAGGTTCCCGAGGTATTGGGATTCTCTTGGCTCCAGCTACACAAAACCTCCATTGACTGGGCTACTGGTGACATCGTGGGCTGGAGCCCATCCTGCCACGTGCATTGCCTGAAGTCAGCTCTGCCTGCCCCAGGACATTTTCCTGGGGGCTTGGAAATTGCCCCGGACCTTTCCGCCTGCTCTGAAGAGTACCAGGACCACTGGGAGGGGTTCAATAATGCCCTTGCCACTTCGCTACCGCAGCACCAACCGGTATCCAAGAAGGTCAAGCCTGAGGCGCTGGCAAGCTACTATAGTGCTGCGGCTACTATACCAGATCATTAGCCCCTCTGCTGTTCGTCCTCTGTTGTCCCATACCCTCTGTAATTGTCCTACCTTTTCTGTATCTAGAGTTAAAACCATATCTGACTGCCCCTTCTCTCCTGTTTCCAGGCCCACCCCTCTCCCTCGTCTCATCGACGGCCAACCGGCGTACATGGTGAGACGCCTCCTGAAGGTTCAACCTCGGGGCAGGGGATTCCTGTACCTGGTTGACTGGGAGGGTTATGGTCTGGAGGAGAGGTGCTGGGTCTCCGCTCGGGACCAGCTTGCCTGACCACTGCCTGTCCCTGAGCCTGTCTGCCGTCCTGTACCTTTGCTTCACCTCTGGATTATCGACCCCTGCCTGCCTTGACCTGTCGTTTGCCTGGCGCTGTGGTTACAATAAACATGTTACAGTCTGCACTTGGGTCTTACCTTGATTCCCGATAGTATTGAGGTTTGTCCCACTGTAGAGTCCTGCGATAGCTGTTATAGCTATCACTGCTCTCTGGTTTATGTCCTCTATTAATGTTCTGTTCATTAGTGGTAAATCACATCACTGTCATTTTCCATTTAGAGGTCACACATGGCACAGTGAACTATAGAATGAATTTGATCTGATCTATATGGATAGGGCTCCCGAGTGGCACAGCGGTCTAAGGTACTGCATCTCAGTGCTAGAGGTGTCACTACAGACCCTGGTTTGATTCCAGGCTGTATCACAACGGGCTGTGATTGGCCCAGCATCATCCGGGTTAGGGTTTGGCTGGGCTAGGCTGTCATTGTAAATAAGAATTTGTTCTTAACTGACTTGTATAGTTAAATAAAGGTTACATTTGAAAAAAATGTAAAAAGATATCTTAGTTCATCCATGCTGAAGTCCGCTTCATACAAACAGCAGGCATGGATCTGTTAATATGCGTTCTGTACTTATAAATGAATTGTCAATGACTTTCCAAAATAAACCAGAAAGTTACAGTTCAATGAATTTGAAATGTGGGGGCTGTAATTTCTCTGGTCATAAAATTGTCAAATAATTGAATTCCCTTTCAGTGTTCGTAGAGTTTATTAGCTATATGAATTAGGAACATTATTGTTATTGTACATTAAAAAGATGGAGCTTTATTCATATGCACAGTAAGCTATGTCTCAGCAGTGTTTTCCCGACAGGGAGCTCCTTTCCACCAGAGTTATCTAGAAAACTAAAGGACATTTGAAAACTAGAGACATTATTTCAGCCATAAAAGGTACTGTCGATATAAACATCAATTTAACGTCTAATTCCACATTGCTTCAATGTAATTTCATTGAAATGACGTTTAAACAATGTTGATTCAACCAGTGTGCGCCCAGTGGGTAGTCATTTGTTTTCAAGCTTATGCAGTCAGGCAGATTAATGTTTTCAAGCATTTTGACTGACAATGTGTGTAAGGTCTACTGAAAGGTTTACTTGTTGACTGCCGTCTGTAAATACAACCTTGTTCTCTAACCTGTGTACTTGTTCATTCAAACTGATAACATCCTTGGTGTTTCTAACTAGTTGTTTTGCCCAGCATGTCACTTCTATTTCCTCAGCCCTCTATAGAAGAAAAGCCATAAAACTGAGACATTTTTTCAAGCAACTGTGTTAAAAAGAACACCTGTAACTCCACACACAGACAAACCTCTCAGCCGAAATGCCAGTGGCAAGTTTATGACTGTTGGGAATGGGGACAGACAGACACACAACAACTAAATAGATGGTTTGTGTACAACAAGAACAACCCTGTCCCTCACTCTGCTGCAGCCTTCTCCTTTCTCTTCATAGTTCCAAGCACTGAATGGAGGTTTGGATTGGGAGCCATTTTGGTTGGTCGTTGGTTGGTGAGTCTTTGTGTGTTTGCACTGCCCATGGTTTGGTTAGTGCAGGCAGACGCGAGGGCGGGCAGGCAGGCTGAGGCGCTGGCTGGTTGGTGGGGTGGGGGATGGTGAAAGCATCAGACACACCAGACTACAGCTAGAAGCTGCTAGAAGCCGGTGCCTGCTGCAGATACTCTGATGACAGACTGCTGTTAATGTTTAAGTCATTGTAGAGTGGAGCCTCTGGGCTCTGGGCTGGGAGACAGATTCAGTCAGAAAGCATTTGAGTACCTCAGGTCCTTCTGGTGATTTATTGCTTATCTATACATTCTTTAGAGCGATCTCTTGCTTTCTCTCTCTCTCTCTCTCTCTCTCTCTCTCTCTTGCTTTCTCTCTCTCTCTTGCTTTCTCTCTCTCTCTCTCTCTCTCTCTCTTGCTTTCTCTCTCTCTCTTGCTTTCTCTCTCTCTCTCTTGCTTTCTCTCTCTCATACGCTCTTCTCTCTCTCTCTCTCTCTCTCTCACTCTGCACTCTCACTCTGCATGCATTATTTGATGTTTTACGTTGTACACTGGGGATATTTTTTCAGAATTCTCCATGCAGAGTCTCAAGTTTGTGTGAATTCTTGGTTGGTGAGCGGACCCCAGACCTCACATCCATGAAGGGCAATGGGTTCTAAAACTGATTCAAATATTTTTAGCCAGATACTAATTGGTATGTAGAATTGTATGTTCCTTTCGATGGCATATAAGACCCTTCTTGCCTTGTCTCTCAGATTGTTCATAGCTTTGTGGAAGTTACCTGTGGCGCTGAAGTTTAGGCCGAGGTATGTATCGTTTTTTGTGTGCTCTAGGTCAACGGTGTCTAGATGGAGTTTGTATTTGTGGTTCTGGCGACTGGACCTTTTTTGGAACACCATTTTTTGGTCTTACTGAGATTTACTGTCAGGGCCCAGGTCTGACAGAATCTGTGCAGATCTATGTGCTGCTGTAGGCCCTCCTTGAATGGGGACAGAAGCACCAGATCATCAGCAAACAGTAGACATTTGACTTCAGATTCTAGTAAGGTGAGGCCGAGTGCAGCAGACTGTTCTAGTGCCCTCGCCAATTCGTTGATATATATGTTGAAGAGGGTGGGGCTTAAGCTGCATTCCTGAGTCACCCCACAGCCCAGTGGAAAGAAATGTGTGTTTTTTGCCAATTTTAACCCCACTCTTGTTGTTTGTGTACATGGATTTTATAATGTTGCATGTTTTTCCCCCAACACCACCCTCCATCAATTTGTATAGCAGACTCTCATGCCAAATTGAGTCCAAAGATTTTTTGAAATCAACAAATCATGAGAAGTCTGCCTTTGTTTTGTTTTGTTTGTTTATCAATTAGGGTGTGCAGGGTGAATATGTGATCTGTTGTATGGTCATTCGGTAAAAAGCCAATTTCATATTTGTTCAGTACATTGTTTTCACTGAGGAAATGTACAAGTCTGTTGTTAATGATAATGCAGAGGATTTTCCCAAGGTTGCTGTTGACTCATATACCACGGTAGCTTTTGGGATCAAATTTGTCACCACTCTTGTGGATTGTGGTGATCAGTCCTTGGTTCCAAATATTGGGGAATATTTGGGGATGATGTTAAAGAGTAAAGTATGGCCAATTTTAATTTGTGGTCTGTACATTTTATTGTTTGTTGCCACACTACTTTATTTCCATCTACAACATTTCTTAATATTATTCAGTTCCTTTTGCTTTGATGCCTCATGATTGAGTATTGCTCTTTTCAAGTAGACTGTGATTTTTCTGTGATCTGATAGGGGTGTCAGTGTGCTGACTGTGAACACTCTGAGAGACTCTGGGTTGAGGTCAGTGATAAAGTAGTCTACAGTACTACTGCCAAGGGATGAGCTATAGGTGTATCTACCATAGGAGTCTCCGCAAAGCCTACCATCAACTATGTGCATACCCAGGGTGCGACAGAGCTGCAGGAGTTGTGACCCGTTTTTGTTGGTTATGTTGTCATAGTTGTATCTAGGGGGGCATATGAGGGAGGGAATGCTGTCACCTCCAGGTATGTGTTTGTCCCCCTGTGTGCTGAGGGTGTCAGTTTCAGTTCTGGCAGACATGTCCCTGGGCCTGGAAATGATTGATTTCCCTCTACAGGATGGAGAAGCTGTCTTCGTTAAAGTATGGGGATTCTAGTGGGGGGATATAGGTAGCACTCAGGAGGACATTTTTCTATGTTGAGATAAATTCCTTTTCAATTTCTAGCCAAATGTAAAATGTTCATGTTTTGATTAATTCAATAGAGTGAGTTAGGTCTGCTCTATACCAAATTAGCGTACCCCCTGAGTCCCTTCCCTGTTTCACACCGGGAAGTTTGGTGGATGGGACTACCAGCTCTCTATAACCTAGAGAGCAACCAGTGTGTCCATCTCCTCTATACCATGTTTCTTGTAGGATGACAATGTCTGTATTTCTGATATCTTTGGTGAAGTCCAGGTTCCTGCTCTTTAGGACAAAGGCAGATGACCTTGGATATTGCAGGATGAGATTGTGAAGGCTTTGTGTTCCATAAAGTGTCCAATGTTGTTAGTCGTGTGATTTGTCCTCAAACCAGTAAGTGTGAGCAGATTATGCTGAGCATCTGGTACATGCAAGCATCTGGTACATCTCTCTCCCTCTTTCTCCCCTATCTATCTATCTATCTATCTATCTATCTATCTATCTATCTATCTCACTCTCTCTCTACCTCTCTCTCTACCTCTCTCTGTCTCTGTTTCTCTCTCTCTCTCTGTTTTTCTCTCTCTCTCCCTCTTTCTCCCATACCTCTTTCTCTATTTCCACTCTCTCTCCCCCCTCTCTTTCCCTGCACTCTCTTTACCTCTCTCTACCTCTCTCTGTCTCTGTTTCTCTCTCTCTGTGTTTTTTTCTCTCTCTCCCTCTTTCTCCCCATCTATCTATCTATCTATCTATCTATCTATCTCTCTCTCTCACACACTCTCTCTCTACCTCTCTCTCTACCCCTCTCTTTCCCAGCACTTTCTCTCTCTGTGTTTCTCTCACTCGCCTCTTTCTCACCCCCCTCCCTCTAGTCTAAGCCCACTAAAAAGGAAAATAAAAGACTTCATAATGAGTTTCATGTGGAGCTCCAGTGGCATAAACATTTAGTTGTGTGTTGGCTTAGACATATTTACAGTCAAATGTTATGTGTACCCATAAAAGTGTTTATTGTTAGAAAAGCTCTGGTGACTGCAGCACAGTGATTGACATCACAGTTAAGGAAATAAAAATAAATGCATTTAAAATCGTTGGGGATTTTGGATATAAGCCCAATTCATGTAGAATTGGGTCCTATATCTGTTTGTGCCAACTGCTATGGTTACTGTCGCTGATAGGAGTTGGCTACACAGTACCAACAGATCTGGGTCCAGGCTACAACTCACGTTTGTGTAGGACTTCAACCAGGCCTTTATAGTTCATGATGTAATGAACACAAAGTTCACCTAAAACTGTCTGTGATAATATAGATGTTTATGTCTGATTGTCTTTAGAGTGGATTTATACTGTATTTTTCCATTTCAATGGTATTTAAACAACAAAAAAAGCATTCTGTTAATTATATAAATGTTCAGTGGTAAAAATATAATTTGTCATTTAAATATGCATTTTTGTGATTGACTCAGACACTGAGTGTACAAAACATTAAGGACACATTCCTATTGAGTTACACCCCACCTTTTCCCTTCAAAACAGCCTCAATTCTTCAGGGTATGGACTCTACAAGGTGTTGAAAGCATTCCACAGGGATATTGGCCCATGTTGACTCCAATGCTTCCCACAGTTGTGTCAAGTTGAGTGGATGTCCTTTGGTTGGTGGACCATTCTTGATACACACGAAAACTGTTGAGCGTATAAAACCCATTAGTGTTGAAGTTCTGGACACAAACCAATGGGCCTGGCACCTACTACAATATGCAGATCAAGGGCACTACAATCTGTTGTCTTCCATTCAACTTCTAAATTGCACACATCCACAATCTATATCTCAATTGTCTCAAGGCTTAAACATAATTCTTTAACCTGTCTCCTCCCCTTCATCTACACTGATTGAAGTGGATTTAACAAGTGACTTCAATAAGGGATCACAGCTTCACCTGGATTCACGTGGTCAGTCTATGTTATGGAAAGAGCAGGTGTCTGTAATGTTTTGTACACTCAGTGTGTTTATTGGTTAGGAAAAAAATGAGTTTGGAGACGGAGCGATTGATGAATTCTATTTACCAAGCGCAATAAGTTTGCCAGTTGTTTTCTTTTCATGGCTCCAGAAAATGTGTCTGGTTCCATCCAGGGCCGGGGACCGTTGGATTTGTCCCAGGGTTGGGGTAAACGGAGAGGGTATTTTCCCTCCACCCTAACAGACTACCCTGCGAGCCCTCTCAGGTATGGCTTGAAAGTAAACCTCAGCCCGCCAGACAGAAACCGCTGGCCAGCTCTATAATGCCCCAGAGGTTAATACCTGAGCAGAAACCGCTGGCCAGCTCTATAATGCCCCAGAGGTTAATACCTGAGCAGAAACCGCTGGCCAGCTCTATAATGCCCCAGAGGTTAATACCTGAGCAGAAACCGCTGGCCAGCTCTATAATGCCCCAGAGGTTAATACCTGAGCAGCAACCGCTGGCCAGCTCTATAATGCCCCAGATGTTAATACCTGAGCAGCAACCGCTGGCCAGCTCTATAATGCCCCAGATGTTAATACCTGAGCAGCAACCGCTGGCCAGCTCTATAATGCCCCAGATGTTAATACCTGAGCAGAAACCGCTGGCCAGCTCTATAATGCCCCAGAGGTTAATACCTGAGCAGCAACCGCTGGCCAGCTCTATAATGCCCCAGAGGTTAATACCTGAGCAGAAACCGCTGGCCAGCTCTATAATGCCCCAGAGGTTAATACCTGAGCAGAAACCGCTGGCCAGCTCTATAATGCCCCAGAGGTTAATACCTGAGCAGAAACCGCTGGCCAGCTCTATAATGCCCCAGATGTTAATACCTGAGCAGCAACCGCTGGCCAGCTCTATAATGCCCCAGATGTTAATACCTGAGCAGCAACCGCTGGCCAGCTCTATAATGCCCCAGAGGTTAATACCTGAGCAGCAACCGCTGGCCAGCTCTATAATGCCCCAGATGTTAATACCTGAACAGCAACCGCTGGCCAGCTCTATAATGCCCCAGATGTTAATACCTGAGCAGCAACCGCTGGCCAGCTCTATAATGCCCCAGATGTTAATACCTGAGCAGCAACCGCTGGCCAGCTCTATAATGCCCCAGATGTTAATACCTGAGCAGCAACCGCTGGCCAGCTCTATAATGCCCCAGATGTTAATACCTGAGCAGCAACCGCTGGCCAGCTCTATAATGCCCCAGATGTTAATTAATACCTGAGCAGCAACCGCTGGCCAGCTCTATAATGCCCCAGATGTTAATTAATACCTGAGCAGCAACCGCTGGTCAGCTCTATAATGTGCTGTGCTGTGCTATGCTGCTGTGCTGTGCTATTATGTGTTGCTGTGTTATGCTGTGCTGTTATGTGCTGCTGTGCTGCTGTGCTGTGCTGTGCTATTATGTGTTGCTGTGCTGTGCTGTGCTGTGCTGCTGTGCTGTGCTGCTGTGCTGTGCTGTACTGCTGTGCTGTGCTGTACTGCTGTGCTGTACTGCTATGCTGTGCTGTGCTGTACTGCTGTGCTGTGCTGTACTGCTGTGCTGTGCTGTACTGCTGTGCTCTGCTGCTGTGCTGTGCTGTACTGCTGTGCTCTGCTGCTGTGCTGTGCTGTACTGCTGTGCTGTGCTGTACTGCTGTGCTCTGCTGCTGTGCTGTGCTGTACTGCTGTGCTCTGCTGCTGTGCTGTGCTGTACTGCTGTGCTGCTGTGCTGTGCTGTGCTGTTATGTGTTGCTGTGCTGTGCTGTGCTGTGCTGCTGTGCTGTGCTGCTGTGCTGTGCTGTACTGCTGTGCTGTGCTGTACTGCTGTGCTGTACTGCTATGCTGTGCTGTGCTGTACTGCTGTGCTGTGCTGTGCTGTACTGCTGTGCTCTGCTGCTGTGCTGTGCTGTACTGCTGTGCTCTGCTGCTGTGCTGTGCTGTACTGTTGTGCTGTGCTGTACTGCTGTGCTCTGCTGCTGTGCTGTGCTGTACTGCTGTGCTCTGCTGCTGTGCTGTGCTGTACTGCTGTGCTGTGCTGCTGTGCTGTGCTGTACTGTTGTGTTCTGCTGCTGTGCTGTGCTGTGCTGCTGTGCTGTACTGCTATGCTATGCTGTACTGCTGTGCTGTACTGCTGTGCTGTGCTGTACTGCTGTGCTGTGCTGTGCTGTGTTGCTGTGCTGTGCTGTGCTGTGCTGTGCTGCTGTGCTGTACTGCTGTGCTGTGCTGTGCCGTACTGTACTGCTGTGCTGTACTGTACTGTACTGCTGTGCTATGCTGTACTGCTATACTGTACTGCTGTGCTGTGCGGTGTTGCTGTGCTGTGCTGTGCTGCTGTGCTGTGCTGTGCTGTGCTGCTGTGCTGCTGTGCTGCTGTGCTGCTGTGCTGTGCTGTGCTGCTGTGCTGTACTGCTGTGCTGTGCTGTGCTGTGCTGTACTGTACTGCTGTGCTGTGCTGTGCTGTACTGTACTGCTGTGCTGTGCTGTACTGCTGTGCTATGCTGTACTGCTGTGCTGTACTGCTGTGCTGTGCTGTGTTGCTGTGCTGTGCTGTGCTGTGCTGTGCTGTGCTGCTGTGCTGTGCTGCTGTGCTGTACTGCTGTGCTGTACTGCTGTGCTGTACTGCTGTGCTGTACTGCTGTGCTGTGCTGTGCTGTGCTGTACTGTACTGCTGTGCTGTGCTGTGCTGTACTGCTGTGCTATGCTGTACTGCTGTGCTGTACTGCTGTGCTGTGCTGTACTGTACTGCTGTGCTGTGCTGTGTTGCTGTGCTGTGCTGTGCTGTGCTGCTGTGCTGTGCTGTGATGTGCTGTGCTGCTGTGCTTTACTGCTGTGCTGTGCTGCTGTGCTGTACTGCTGTGCTGTACTGCTGTGCTGTACTGCTGTGCTGTACTGCTGTGCTGTGCTGTACTGCTGTGCTGTACTGCTGTGCTGTTCTGTGCTGCTGTGCTGTACTGCTGTACTGCTGTGCTGTACTGCTGTGCTGTACTGCTGTGCTGTGCTGTGATGTACTACTGTGCTGTGCTGTGCTGTACTGCTGTGCTCTGCTGCTGTGCTGTGCTGTACTGCTGTGCTCTGCTGCTGTGATGTGCTGTACTGCTGTGCTGTGCTGTACTGCTGTGCTGTGCTGCTGTGCTGTACTGCTGTGCTGTGCTGTGCTGTGCTGTACTGTACTGCTGTGCTGTGCTGTACTGCTGTGCTATGCTGTACTGCTGTGCTGTACTGCTGTGCTGTGCTGTACTGTACTGCTGTGCTCTGCTGCTGTGCTGTGCTGTACTGCTGTGCTGTGCTGTACTGCTGTGCTCTGCTGCTGTGCTGTGCTGTACTGCTGTGCTCTGCTGCTGTGCTGTGCTGTACTGCTGTGCTGCTGTGCTGTGCTGTGCTGTTATGTGTTGCTGTGCTGTGCTGTGCTGTGCTGCTGTGCTGTGCTGCTGTGCTGTGCTGTACTGCTGTGCTGTGCTGTACTGCTGTGCTGTACTGCTATGCTGTGCTGTGCTGTACTGCTGTGCTGTGCTGTGCTGTACTGCTGTGCTCTGCTGCTGTGCTGTGCTGTACTGCTGTGCTCTGCTGCTGTGCTGTGCTGTACTGTTGTGCTGTGCTGTACTGCTGTGCTCTGCTGCTGTGCTGTGCTGTACTGCTGTGCTCTGCTGCTGTGCTGTGCTGTACTGCTGTGCTGTGCTGCTGTGCTGTGCTGTACTGTTGTGTTCTGCTGCTGTGCTGTGCTGTGCTGCTGTGCTGTACTGCTATGCTATGCTGTACTGCTGTGCTGTACTGCTGTGCTGTGCTGTACTGCTGTGCTGTGCTGTGCTGTGTTGCTGTGCTGTGCTGTGCTGTGCTGTGCTGCTGTGCTGTACTGCTGTGCTGTGCTGTGCCGTACTGTACTGCTGTGCTGTACTGTACTGTACTGCTGTGCTATGCTGTACTGCTATACTGTACTGCTGTGCTGTGCGGTGTTGCTGTGCTGTGCTGTGCTGCTGTGCTGTGCTGTGCTGTGCTGCTGTGCTGCTGTGCTGCTGTGCTGCTGTGCTGTGCTGTGCTGCTGTGCTGTACTGCTGTGCTGTGCTGTGCTGTGCTGTACTGTACTGCTGTGCTGTGCTGTGCTGTACTGTACTGCTGTGCTGTGCTGTACTGCTGTGCTATGCTGTACTGCTGTGCTGTACTGCTGTGCTGTGCTGTGTTGCTGTGCTGTGCTGTGCTGTGCTGTGCTGTGCTGCTGTGCTGTGCTGCTGTGCTGTACTGCTGTGCTGTACTGCTGTGCTGTACTGCTGTGCTGTACTGCTGTGCTGTGCTGTGCTGTGCTGTACTGTACTGCTGTGCTGTGCTGTACTGCTGTGCTATGCTGTACTGCTGTGCTGTACTGCTGTGCTGTGCTGTACTGTACTGCTGTGCTGTGCTGTGTTGCTGTGCTGTGCTGTGCTGTGCTGCTGTGCTGTGCTGTGATGTGCTGTGCTGCTGTGCTTTACTGCTGTGCTGTGCTGCTGTGCTGTACTGCTGTGCTGTACTGCTGTGCTGTACTGCTGTGCTGTACTGCTGTGCTGTGCTGTACTGCTGTGCTGTACTGCTGTGCTGTTCTGTGCTGCTGTGCTGTACTGCTGTACTGCTGTGCTGTACTGCTGTGCTGTACTGCTGTGCTGTGCTGTGATGTACTACTGTGCTGTGCTGTGCTGTACTGCTGTGCTCTGCTGCTGTGCTGTGCTGTACTGCTGTGCTCTGCTGCTGTGATGTGCTGTACTGCTGTGCTGTGCTGTACTGCTGTGCTGTGCTGCTGTGCTGTACTGCTGTGCTGTGCTGTGCTGTGCTGTACTGTACTGCTGTGCTGTGCTGTACTGCTGTGCTATGCTGTACTGCTGTGCTGTACTGCTGTGCTGTGCTGTACTGTACTGCTGTGCTGTGCTGTGTTGCTGTGCTGTGCTGTGCTGCTTTGCTGTGCTGTGCTGTGCTGTGCTGTGCTGTGCTGTGCTGCTGTGCTGTACTGCTGTGCTGTACTGCTGTACTGTGCTGCTGTGCTGTACTGCTGTGCTGTACTGCTGTGCTGTACTGCTGTGCTGTGCTGTACTGCTGTGCTGTACTGCTGTGCTGTTCTGTGCTGCTGTGCTGTACTGCTGTACTGCTGTGCTGTACTGCTGTGCTGTACTGCTGTGCTGTGCTGTGATGTACTGCTGTGCTCTGCTGCTGTGCTGTGCTGTACTGCTGTGCTCTGCTGCTGTGATGTGCTGTACTGCTGTGCTGTGCTGTACTGCTGTGCTCTGCTGCTGTGCTGTGCTGTACTGCTGTGCCCTGCTGCTGTGCTGTGCTGTGCTGCTGTGCTGTACTGCTGTGCTATGCTGCACTGCTGTACTGCTGTGCTGTACTGCTATGCTGTGCTGTGCTGTACTGCTGTGCTGTGCTGTACTGCTGTGCTGTGCTGTACTGCTG
Source organism: Oncorhynchus mykiss (assembly GCF_057628025.1). Lineage (NCBI taxonomy): Eukaryota > Metazoa > Chordata > Actinopteri > Salmoniformes > Salmonidae > Oncorhynchus > Oncorhynchus mykiss. The sequence goes on along the minus strand of NC_143030.1, from coordinate 69,863,233 downwards.
TGCTCTGCTGCTGTGCTGTGCTGTACTGCTGTGCTCTGCTGCTGTGCTGTGCTGTACTGCTGTGCTGTGCTGTACTGCTGTGCTCTGCTGCTGTGCTGTGCTGTACTGCTGTGCTCTGCTGCTGTGCTGTGCTGTACTGCTGTGCTGTGCTGCTGTGCTGTGCTGTACTGTTGTGCTCTGCTGCTGTGCTGTGCTGTGCTGCTGTGCTGTACTGCTATGCTATGCTGTACTGCTGTGCTATACTGCTGTGCTGTGCTGTACTGCTGTGCTGTGCTGTTCTGTGTTGCTGTGCTGTGCTGTGCTGTGCTGTGCTGCTGTGCTGTGCTGTGCTGCTGTGCTGCTGTGCTGTGCTGCTGTGCTGTGCTGTACTGTACTGCTGTGCTGTGCGGTGTTGCTGTGCTGTGCTGTGCTGCTGTGCTGTGCTGTGCTGTGCTGCTGTGCTGCTGTGCTGCTGTACTGTGCTGTACTGTACTGCTGTGCTGTGCTGTACTGTACTGCTGTGCTGTGCTGTGCTGTACTGCTGTGCTATGCTGTACTGCTGTGCTGTGCTGTGTTGCTGTGCTGTGCTGTGCTGCTGTGCTGTGCTGTGCTGCTGTGCTGTGCTGTGCTGCTGTGCTGTGCTGCTGTGCTGTACTGCTGTGCTGTGCTGCTGTGCTGTACTGCTGTGCTGTACTGCTGTGCTGTGCTGTGCTGTACTGTACTGCTGTGCTGTACTGTACTGTACTGCTGTGCTATGCTGTACTGCTATACTGTACTGCTGTGCTGTGCGGTGTTGCTGTGCTGTGCTGTGCTGCTGTGCTGTGCTGTGCTGTGCTGCTGTGCTGCTGTGCTGCTG